>NC_022011.1:87407451-87416817 GCF_000317375.1 Microtus ochrogaster
GGGAGGGTGAGAGTGGGAGGAGTGGGAGGCTGGGAGGAGGCGGAAAATTTTTTTTTCTTTCTTAATAAAAAAAAATAAAATTAAATTAAAAAAAAAGAAATCCTTTAGACATAACTCCTAAGTTAAAAATCACCAACAGAAGGCAACATGCTACTCAAATGTCTTTTAATTTTTCAATTATAATATGATCATATCATTCTTTTCCATTTGTTTTCCTCTTTCCAACCCTACTCATGGTCTCCTTCCTCTTGCTATCTCCAATCTGTGGCCTATTTTTAATTGTTATATATTCCACACTATATTTTACTCAAGGGTCATTTTGAAAGAGGTGGTGGAAAGATTATAAGAACCAGAGAAGCAGGAATTAGGGTGTGAGATTCCGTCTCCTAGAAAAGTCAGAGAGAGCACAGCCATGGAGTCTCTTCAACATAGCTGCCTAAACAAGACCTGAGACCTTCACAGTCATGACCCCAGGGGACACGCTCACACAGAAGCGAGCATGCTCAAATGTTTGTGACCCTACAAGTTTTCCACCTCTTGCTGCTGATATTGTGATCATACATACATAAATCAAGCAAGCCAAAACTCATGTCTCATATTTGTCAAATTTTTCATAACAGAAAATGTTCGTAATAATTTTCAACTACAGTCCTGCTTTGTGAAATAGTCATCAAGGAGACTGAGGGATCTGCTCCTGTCCATTCCGTGTGAAAAGTCAGGGTGTGGCTCATACCTGCAAGACTAGTTCTTGGGCAGCAGAGGCAAGAGACTGTTGGCGGGCTATCCCTGGGCACAGTGAGTTTCAGGACAGCCTGGGCTAAAAAGTCAGACCTATCTCAAAACAACAAATGTGTTTTCCTCTCCCTGTGGAGACACAAACCAACCTCTTGTAGTGGCTAGGTTCTTAGAGCCCTCGGTAAATACAGAGGCTTGGATGAGGCTGTCCCATGATCCTCTCTGTTATTGCTTCATGCAAATTCCTTTGCAGGTCATCTTATGAATTTAATGACTGGATGTGGATATAATATCTGAAGTTAATTTTTCCAGTAAAAATACGTAATTAGTCTTTTTATGAATAACATAGTTGCGTAAATAGCACAGAGCTTCTATTCATATGGCAATGGCTACGTTATCACCAAGTGCTGTACCGAGTATCTTCCTTAGGATATTATTTTACTTGACACATAAACTAACTGATCACTAGGGAATTAGTTTCCTTTGACTTGTTGCTGCTTGGAAAACAGACATATGGTTGCATGCATTTAAACTCTTCATTAAAAATGTTTACAGGAGAGGGAAAGTAATATACTCTAAAATGGCAAACATTATAGAGGGCTGCAGAATTCAGCTCCAAAGATTTTATATCATCATTTTGCTACTTAGAAATAAACATTATGTCTAAATAACTTGTTTATACAAACCACTAGGAGCTCACTTCCCTTAGCAACTATTTAACTTGAAACTGTTCTCCAAGCATTTAGTTATTCAAATTTACATGGATACAGAGAGGGTGTGTATTTAATCATACCATTATATAGCGTTGTAAAGACAAAAGCATGCTTTGTTAGTGCTTTATTGTTTTGGTTGAAAGGGCATGCTTTGTTTCATTTTTTTTTTCTATGATTGAAGGCAGCTCTATCTGTTATCAAGAGTTAGTTCTACATTTAAGTAGGGTTTGTCTTTGTGTCCAACCACCTTACTAATCATACCTGGTAATCTGGACGGTGTTCATTCTAAAGTGCATCATGGTGGCTATGGTGTCTCTTCTCCCAGTGTCTGCCTCATACGTCCCTGCTCAAACACAAATCAAAAAAGCAAGAAAGAACAGCAAAACTAGTTCACTAAATAAGCTAGTTCCGCAGCCTCTGGAGAGGTGAGACAACATCTCGATCAGCTTAGCAACAATGCTTTAAGGTCATCTAGTAGAGACCAACAAAGAGCAGTGGCTAAAATGCAGAGTGAGAAAACAGGGAGTGGCTGTTTTTATTCTCTCTCGCAAGGAATGCTTCAAATACGGTGTTCCAGACACAGCGCTAGATAAACAGTTGAGAGGACCCGAAAAGTAACATCCGATTTGTTTGGAGGATTAGCTCAGGTTCGTACTAGCCATGAGCATTAGGATGGGTGTCTTCTGTCTTGGAATGTCAACTTCAGTGATGGCACTAAGCCAGGAGACCTTTGTGGTGGTCAAGGGCACACGCTTAACTTGGGCCATGCTTTAGTTAAAGTCTGTTTTCTTCCTTCTATTCTTGTATTCATTATTTTGTGAACTGAGGAGATAGGGAACCCAACAAAAGCAGTTTAAGTGGGGAGAGCTTGCTCTGGCTGAGTTTGTGGATACAGCCACAGTGGGAGACTCATGGTGGCGGGACTGAGACAGCTGTCACACAGCATCCGCGGGAGCAAAGCCGAACTGAACGGGAGTACTGAGCCTGCCTTCTCCCCTTTATCTGTTCTGCTACTCCCAGGCCGTGTGATGGTACCCTACATTTAGAATGAGTCTTCCCACCTCAATCAATCCGTTGTAGAAAATCTCTCATAGACAAAACCAGAGTGCGTTTCAATGGTGACTCTGAGTCACCCCACATTGACAAGTTTAGCACAGCTGGTTAATCAGCACAGGTGGCTGTTCACATCCTCTAGAGGCAACAATGATTACACGCCTTACTCTAGACATCAGTGCTCCTAGACTTCCCAGGGTCCTGCCTGTCCAGTCCGAGGGCTGGTTCAGTGGTCACTAGTAGGTCTGGAGTCTGAGGTGCAGAAGTGGGTGCCCATTGGAGGGAAGAAGTTGGTAGAAAGGTCTGAAGGAGGTAGCTAATGCGCAGGCTCATCTTGCATAAGTTTTTTTCAATTTGCAGTGCTTCTTTTAAAGAATGTTGGTACCTTCAGCTTCCACCATTAGCCCTTCTTACAGCACTGCTGGATGAAATTCCTCACAATTGTTTTATGAGCAGCCTGTAAAAAAATCAATATTTTCTAGAGGTAAGAAAAAGAAACACGGAATGCAACGAGGCAGTTAACTACATAACTCACCCTCATGTTAACTACAACACACACACACACATGCACAAGCTCACACACAGGTACACACACACACTCTCACACACATGCACACATACACGCACAAGCTCACACAAGGTACACACATGCACACACACACACTCTTTCACACACATGTACACACACATGCACAGAGCTATTCACTCACATGTACAAGTTCAAACACAGGCACACAGACTCACACATTCACAGAGGTATTCACACACATGCACAAGTTCATACACAGGCACATGCACACACACACACACACAAGCACATGCACAGAGTTATTCACACACCTGCACAAGCTCACACACAGGCACATACATACATGCACACACATACACCACACAGCCACGAACACCTCTTTCTCTGAACAAACAATGCAGTAAATCATAAAATCAGAATATAAAAAGATGACACTTAATTATTAAAGAAATACCAACCGAAGCAGCTCAGTAGCTAAGAGTGCTTGCTCCTGCAGAGGACCCAGGTTAGATTCCCAGCACCCTCATGATTGCCTACAACCTCTTGATGCGTATATGAGGATGAGACACACACACGCGCACACACACATATATACATACACACGATAAAACACTTGTACATGTAAACAACTCTTTAAAAAGGTTAAGATTCTACTTTCACCTCTTGTATTGAAAATTAAATAAAAATACTTCTCAATGCTGAGTCAAACATAGAAGAGGAGTATAAATAATAACACGCAGAATTAATAGAAAAGTGTTAGGATTATTACTTGGATATGCATCCTGGATGGTGTTTTTATTCTGTGATTATAACATAGTAACCATGGCTTGTTTCTAAGAGTACAGCTTGTTAACTTTAAGAAGTATGCATACTTATCTATTCTGTTGTATGGTGTTGCATTTCTTTACATTTGAGGCAAGGTTGAAAATGAAATAGGAAGCTCCGGGGCTGGGGCTGGGAAAGGCCCTTCATTCTATAATTATTATATAACTTGGAAGCCTGGCTGGTGTCACTCAGCCCAGAAGATCTCAGATTTAACCAAGGCTCAGCATTGTTTCCTGATGGCTGAGCATCAGAAACATTACCACGTCAAGATGTTCTGTCCAGACAGTATTTCCTTTAGCGAGGGATACATCCAACAAGAGTATCATATTCAACAAATTGACTACATTAATTTAGGGCCAGAATATTGGATTAATTAAATATTGGATGAATTAAATTGCATAGGTACTCCTCTTTCCTCCCTGAACATACACAACACTCATAAAATTATCTTATAATTTCATTACAAAACTAAATGAAATTCTTTATGACAGATACGAAAATCAGCTCACATTATATAAGCATTTAAAACTTTACTTGATTTTTTTAAATATTGCTTTGTCTTTAAACCTGGTTTAAGCTTGGTATTTTGCTTCACTCTCTGAAATTCATCAGTAGCATAGTCCAGGATCTTGTCTCATTTGAGTGAAGGCTTTTGAAGGGGCTACACCTCCAGCCACAGGAGGCAATGGACAATCTATCTAGATAGATAGATAGTGTATAGGAAGACAAAGATAGATCGGTGATACATATTAGAAATTGCTATCATATTTAAGCAAAACAAAGGCAGTCTTCTCTTACATTGTCACTCTGTACTCTGGACCCTGGACAACGGTTGTTACGTTTTCCACTAGTGCAGATTCGCCCTCATGAAGGGCCTGTAAGTAGAGTCATTTACAACCTGCACAGCAGATCTCAGATTTATCCAAAGCTCAGCATTGGTTCTTTTCTGTGGCAAAATATCTTAGTTTCAATGTAGTCTAATTTATCATTTCTATTAAGTATTTCATGTTTTCAGTATGACTTTAAAAAAAAAAACCTTAAGCACTTCAAGAAAGTGACTATTCATTTTTACTTTTTCTTGTATGGTTTTCATCATTCTGGATTCTTGACTTAGACTACCCTAGTCCTTCAAATACTGCCCGTCAGGGAAAGGCCAGTTATGGCCAGTTAGTTACTCCCTTAGCTGTTTGGATATCAAGCTTACCCAGACAATTTTTTCAGAGGTCTCCCCTTCCTCCATCAGTTCCTCTGCCTCCTTGCTGTGAGGTATTTGATCAGCTCCATTTCTCCCATCTCTCCACTGTTTCATTCACTTGTGGAAGGGATCTTATCAAACATCTTGATCGCCACAGCTGTGCTTTCTGACGGGCAAGTGCTCCTCGGTGTTGGTTCTTTACTCCCAAGTCACTTTCTTGGCGTAGGAGTTTGTAACGTTTCAGTCATTATTCATTTTCTTTTCTGTTTGTTAAATTTCTATTGTTTTCTTTTCATATGTTCCACTTCTGAGAAAGCCTACCTTTTATTCTATTGAAGCTGTTTCCTTTATCTTATGGAGTTTAGTTATAACAGCCACTTGAAATATTTGGGCTGAGAGGTGTAAGCCCTGGGCACCCTCGGGCTTGTGATTTCTCTTTTCCCTTGAGATTTAATCACGCTGCCTGCTTCTTTTTATGTCCAGCCATTTTGGGTTGTGTCCCGGATGATGTGAACGCTATATGCAAATTCTGATTCTTATTATGGCCCTCTGGAAAATATTATTGTTTCCTTTTAAGCAGTCAACCTGGCTAAGCTAACTCCATAAGGTCCGTTGGTGTGTTCTTGGGGATTCGTTCAAATTGCAGCTAAATTCCCCCAGTCTTGTCTGGCTCTGTCTCATGAATATATTCCTGAAGGACTTGGCAAGCCTCGCGTGGATTCACAGACATAACTGGGCAACCTCCTTCCTGAACCTTCTTTTCCTCAGTGCTCCTGTCCCCACATTATCTGTCTTGACTCTTCTCTTGAGCATTCTGGCCAGGAAAGATAGGTTTCTTTCTCGTGTGATTCAATTCCCAGATGACAGTCACCTATAAAGTGGGTGCTGGAGAGAAAGATGGCCCATGTGGCCTTTTCCTCGAGCTTTGATTCTCCTGTCCAGTCTTTTTGCTTATATTTACTTTCAGGATTCTCACCTGAGCAATGAGCTGCTGTCTTTTTCTTTTATGCTTTGATCAGGAGGACAAATGGGCTACAGCATAGCAATGCCCTCTTCTTTGGTTGCTACTTTTAAAAGTCAGTGACAGGTACAATTTCTGTGCCTGATGGTATTTATTGGGGGATAGATTGGTCAAAATCCCAATGTACGCCTCGTAAATCTATTTCTTTTTCCAAACTGGCCTCCTCTACTCCTTCTGTGTTTTAACTTGGATTGGAAATTTTTGGGTAAGTGGGAGCCATCTAAATGCTCCTGCAGGCTCATTTATCTTGCCAATCCCTAATCTTTGAATGCCAAGTTTTATTAGACGGACTGTTTCATGGTGACACTTTTGATAATTCTTTAGTAGTTCAGATTTTCTTTCTGATGATACAATGAATCTTACTTGAGAAAAGTAATTTGAATAAAATTTTCTTTTATGTGTTGGCTGGTATCTGCTCTGCCCTATCCTGGGAGTGAGCAGTCAATTGGCCGTCAGGGTCTGGCCTGACTTTTCTCACTTGACCGTGTTTAACCACTTCCTGTGGGGCGGTTCTTTCATTAAATCTTTAGCAGTGCACTGACATCCTACTTCACAACCCAAACCCCCATCAATTATTCATTTGTTCTTCCAATCCCTCTGCTCGGCTTCACAAATTCCCCCTCTGCCTTTCTCCTGCCAGCCGGCTGTGACAACTGTGGCAACTGGCTGTGTGTTGGCTGTGGGCGACCGGTTGCCCACAAATGTAACATCCCCTCTGTCAGCTGGGCCCTGCATCTTTTACTTTGCTTCTCAAGGGTTTGCGCCACTATACTGGGACTTTCTGTATAAAGCTGCTTAGTCAGCTAGGTGTATGCTCAAACCATAATGTGGGAAGGAGTTAACATTTCCTTAAGCCTCCTTGTGGAATCTCTCCCCAAAGTGAGTCATACATCAGTATCACTGGGGGGATCTTTACAAAAGAGAGCATCTCTCCAGGCAGTCTCCTTTAATTGGTGTGGGGTTCGGTCCCAGCATCACAAGTTTTGAATGATCTCCAGGTGCTTTTAATGGGCTTCAAAATGTGGGAACATAACCTTGGGGTAATTTTTGAATCATGGGATTTGGAAACCAGTTAGTAAATAATCCTTCCAAATATTAGGCAGACAGCACTGAAAACACTTGAATTATGTATCCAAGCAGGTCCATTACACATTCTGAATTGATGTTTTCTCTTTTTGTTGACTCCCTCCCTTTACCTCTCTAGTTTCCTGGGATCAATTCCATAATTAACTACCTAGAGACACTCTTCTCAGGCTCTGCTTTTTCAGAAAATCCACACAAAATGATTAATACCAGGAGTAGTCCCAGGAAGCCATCCCCGGTAATAGGATCCTGAATTTGAACATATTCAGTGTAAAAGTAAAAGGCCTATCCTGGTGAGACGCGGGGCTGACGGCATGGCTAAGCAGCAGTGGCAGTTCTGCTAGAAGCGGAGAACAGAGGGGCATTGGGATAAGGCACAGAAGGGAGGTGTAGCTGTAGCTTATGCTTGGGATGCGAGGTAAACAGCCCGTGCAGAAAGATGGTTTTGGTGGTGTGAAGAAGAATGGCCCTCAAACGCTCATGTATTTGAATGCTTAGTCTTTTAAGTGCACTGTTTGGGAAGGAACAGAACAGCTGGCAGATGTAGCCTTACTGCGCAGGGGCTGTGTTCAAAAGCCCATAGCAGGCTCAGTCTGGCTCACTTGCTGTGGACTGTGGATCAGGATGCAGAACTCTCAGCTGTTTCCCTAGCATCATGTCTGACTGCCTGTTGCCATGCTCCCCACCATGGTGATAATGGACTCAGCCTCTGAAACTGTAAGCAAACTCCTCATTAAATGCTTTCTTTTTTAAGAGTTGTCTTGGTTCTGGTGTCCCTTCATAACAATAAGACAATCACTAAGACAATGGTAAAAGATTATTGACTTCCATTAATAACTTGAGAAGACTTAGAAAAAAAAGATTGGTTTGGGTTGCTGAGAATAAACTCAGGGCACAGTGGGAATGTCAAACCTCCATTGGAAGGAGACTTTCATCCTCTGTAGTCAAAGGAACAAAGCAAAAAGTCCCAGTGAGGGATTAGGTGGGGATGAAGGCAAAGCTTAGGTTCTGTTAGACAGTAGGTGAAATTCTGGAAGCAGAGATAAGTCCCTGAGGATTGACAAACATAAACTCTTTGAATCCTTAGATTCTCCTAAGCTGAAAAAAATCAGTTTCTTTTCACTTTCTCAGAGTGAGTTGGCTCTTTTGTCTGGAGATGAGTAACCACCCCTGTTTGTGGTGGTTGCATCATTAATGAGGCCTGGCATTTCAACATGCGACTATTGCCCTCTTGATGCAGGATCATTAACTGGTGTCTGATCTTAGGATGGTGCACATCTTAGGAGGAAACACTGTACTCTTCCAGAGGAGTGTTAGACCTGGATAATATGGACCAGCCTGAGCAGGAGGTCATGCTTGCGAAAGGGTCTTTTTTTTTTTTGGTTTTTCGAGACAGGGTTTCTCTGTGGCTTTGGAGCCTGTCCTGGAACTAGCTCTTGTAGACCAGGCTGGCCTCGAACTCACAGAGATCCGCCTGCCTCTGCCTCCCGAGTGCTGGGATTAAAGGCGTGCGCCACCACCGAAAGGGTCTTGAAAGAACTGCAGGAGAAAGGATAGAAGGCTGGGTGGAGAGCAATGCATTGTGAGAACAACTCTCTTGTGACTTCTGATTTAATGTCTTGGCAAGGACAGGTGGGGCTGTCCTCAAGAGAGTGCTGGAATGGTCCCTTGGCATTTTCACACAACAAGCCCTCAGTTAATGAGATGGGGAGGCTAGATATGCCTTGGTAGAGAAGAAGACAGCGGATTGAGAGCTTGGGGAGAGCGATAGTAGATCGACTTTACCAGTTGACAGCTGAGACCCTTAGTGGGACTGGAAACCTTCCCCTGTCACTCTGAAAGTTATAATGGGGAGCACTGCATTTTATCTACTTAATCATTTTATTTTTATTGACTTTTATTTATTGTAAATAGAGACGGGGCTCAGAAGGGAATTCTCATGAAAGTTGTACTTTGACCATATTTACTCCAAATAGCAACTCCTTTCTCTCTTTTACCTACCCTGAGTCCTCTCTCTTTTCCCAGATAGTCCACTTGGACTCTCAAGTTATTCATTCATCTATACACACACGTGCACACTCATACACACATATATATGTTATTCATTCATATATATGTTATTCATTAATACATATATGTTATTCATTCATATATATGTTATTCATTCATATATATGTTATTCATTCATATATACATTATTCATTAATACATA
>NC_022011.1:87416965-87480591 GCF_000317375.1 Microtus ochrogaster
ATATATATATATATATAATTTCAATGTATAAACATATGAAATCCAGGATCTACATAGAAAGAAAGCGTGAGATTTGTGAGATGTGTCTGCATTCGACTCATATAGGGGAGCATAATCTTGACTTCCATCCATATCCCTATAAATAAAGTAATTTCATTACTCTTCATGGTTGACTAAAACCCCATTATGTATGGACCCCACATTTGCCTCACCCTCATCTGTTCACAGACAGCTGGGCTGATCCCACAGCATGCCAACTGTGAAGAGCACTTGCATTTTTGCAAATCTCTCTGAGGCTGTTGTCCCCTTGTGCCAAGCTGGCATTAAGAAGGCATAATGCCATTTAGGTGCACTTTTCAGGATCAGTAGGATGGAGCGAATCCTAAAATAGAGCAGGATCAAAGTTTACCTGATGGCAACAAAGGAAGATTATAGACAGCAAGGCGGCGATGCAGCCGGTGCGAGGAACTAAGGAGCACTGCTTCTGCAGAGGAAACAGAGGCACACCACCTAGGGCTTCTCTCGCTTTGTGTAATCAGAAGCTGTCAAGTTCTGGCAGAAAGGCAGCTCATGGCATCCACTGCAAGGGAATTTGTCTTCCTCTACCCTCTTCCTGCACAGCCGAGTTTTCATTGCGATAGGCCATTAACTGGAAGAAAGGCTCTAGTGGAAGACCCCACCCCCCCCCACTCACGATGTAACCACAGAACAAGAAATGAATATTCCTCAGACCTGTTTTCAAAAGACTTGTGGTCATTTACAATACACAACTATGTGTTGAATATGAGGGAGGATTTGATAAGGGAAACAAAATGTGGGTGCTACCTTGCGCTTTCTTATCCTTCCCCAGTGAGAAACTTGGGGAATTCGAACTTCTCATCCTATTCCTTCAGGCTTATTTTATGTGGAAACCTGACTCTCTCTGTGGTAAAGGCACTGCCATCAAATTTGTGGTAAAACCTGCAATGGACCTAAAGCCTCAAGAAGCATGTGATCATTGGATTTCCGGTTCCAGTAGATAAAGTAGCAAAATTAAGGCATGCCAATCTGGTGAGAGATAAGGTCTCTATTACTATGAAGAAGTGGGGTGCACAACAATAGGAGAAGTGGCGATGCCTCGCATCCTTGAGAGTCAGTAGAAAGTCTGTCAGTGCTCACCTGGCTTGAGACAACATAGAAGGACAACTGTGACAGCCATGGCCAAGAAGAAGGGGAAGTCAACCACAGACTTCAGCCCCTCTAGGAATGAAATCTGAATCAGCACAAAAAACCAGTCCTCTCTTATGCTGCCCCACAAAGAGATGAATCTAAAATGTCAGGGATGGAAATGAGCAGAGCTCCCAGGCAGCGCTAATTGCAGCACAGGCTGTCCACTTCTCCAGCAATCTCTCTTTATTGAGTTTTTGTACCAACTTCTGGCAACAACTATCTTGAAGTATCACTTAACTTAGTTTGTTGTTGTTGTAAGAAGTACAGGCAGCTAGAGGCTCAGAGAGGAAGGAAAAAGAAGGTAGAATCAGAAGCTGAAGTGGTCAGTCGAAAGGTATATGCCAGAAGTATGTCTTTTTCTGAATTTAATTCATGTGCTCTTTAAAAAGACAAGCAGTAGCTAGTTTATAATAAATTGTAATCTTCAGAATTTATACCCACCGCGTCTATTATCATTTTTATATTATGCAATATTTTTCTTGACATTTTTATTTTAAACATTGTGAAACCTTCAGAGAAGTTGACATTTTTCCCAGATCTTTTCTAAAATCTTATTAATATTTTGTAGATTATTTGAGAATATCATGCAATGTATGTTGATCATGTTCATACCCTGCAACACTTTACAGATTCACCCCCACTTTCCTACCCACCTAATTTTATTTTTTCTTTTGTTTTTTGAGCCTATCAAGTCAAATTAGTGTTGCCCAAATAGGTATGGGCAAGCATGTATGACCTGTCCTGGAGAGGTATGTTAGTTTATGGGCAAGGATGTATGACCTGTGGTAAAGGCACTACCACCAGATGTGTGGTAAAGCCTGCAATGGACCTAAAGCCTTGACAAGCATGTGGCTTTCTTGTACCAGTACATAAAGTACATAGGTCATACATTCTTGCCCATAAACTAACAAGGGCCATACCCTTAAAGAAAACAGAGTCCCCATCTCCCAGGAGCTATCAAATGTCAATAGCTCCTCTGTTAGGCCTTGATGGGACTTCATGCTTATTTTCACACTAGGGTTTTGTCTTGACTTTGAACAGAACTTGCTGATGCTGTCATAATCATTGTGAGTTGACTTTGAACAGATGTTGTGCTTGCTGTCACAATCATTGTGAGTGTGTGCGTGCAACTGCTCTCTTGTGTCTAGAAAACACATTTAGTCATCTGTCTCTTACAGTTTTTCTACCCACTTTTCTGAGATGGTTCCTGTTGCACGAGTACTAATTGGTCTTATTAAGAAAAACCTGGAGTCAGATATCAGGGAAAATGCTAAACCATCAGAGAGAGAAAGGAGCAAGCTACAATCAACTCTTACCTTGCTAACTCCTCAGCCAAGAAGGGCCGACCCCATGTCTCCTTCCATTTTATATTCCTCTCCCCAGCAATATCACTTCCTGTCTGTCTGTCTGTCTGTCTAGAACTCCAAACTTCTATGGTTAATTAGTGGCTAGCTCTGCTTTCTGATCTTCAGGCAAGTTTTATTTGTTAGTGCACAAACAAAATCTGACCAGAGATCCCTGTACCATAGGAAAGGGTATGCGATCTAGCTGTCTCACTGAAGACTGAACACGTCACAGACTCCTGTTCTCTTTATGCTGACCTCTGTGGGTCTCTGTGTTAATTTTCATCTACTGAAAGATGAAGCTTCTTTGATGTGGAATGAGCCATGCATTGACCTCTGGGTATGGCAGTAAGTCAACAGGAATTGTTTTAAAACTGTCTCTGTTCAGCAGGATAACAGTAATAGGTTCTCCCTTAGGGCTAACGATTTAGCTAGTCACAGGCTCTTGGCACCAACAACTGCCAGGTATGAGTTCCATCTCATGGAGCAGTCTTAAATTCAATCATAAAACACTTGGTTACTCTGGTGATGCTCATGCCACTGCTACAACAGTGAGTTTATCTTGCTAAGACAATTATTATGGCCCCCAGGGTTTGCAGCTGGCTAAGACTATGGTGGTTTGTTTTCCTCCTCTGGTGCTTTGCATGACGCCTTCCAGCTCTATGAAAGCTAGCAGGTACGGATGAAGCTTGTCAGTATCCACTTGATTTCTCCATTCTTTATGACTTAAGTATGTCACCTTCATCAGTAGGATCTTACCTTCAAGTTCTGAAGAGTACCAGAAATCAATAACATAAGCCTGTTACGTTTATAGATCCATAGGAGCCCACTGGTTAGCAACACAAGAAGAGGTATCATTTTTGGTATTGGTATTTTATTCGCTAACATGTGGTATCTTGTTAGGGCATTTTTCCTCCTTTCCCATTATAGGGTAACTCCACTTAGATTCTATCTAAATGTCCTTCCTATTGCTGTGAAGACATATCATGGTCAAGACAATTTATAAAAAACATTTTACTAAGGTCTTACATGCAACTTCAGAGCATGAGTCAATAATTATAATGGCAGCGAGCTGGGCAGCAGTACTGAGCAGTAGCTGAGAGCTTGCATCTTGTCTGAAAGCATGAGGCAGATAGAGAGAGAGAGAAAAAAAAGCCAATTCGGAATAGTGTGGGCTTTTCAATTCCAAAGTCACCCCCCATCCCATGAAACACCTCCTCCTGTAAGACCAGGCCTGTTAATCCTTCCCAAACAGTTTCACCAAGTGTGGAACACTCAACTATACTAGCTGATGGTGCTATGCTTATTCAAACCACCACAAACTTGAAAAAACGATTTCCCTGGTTGTTATCCCCAGTCCTTTCAGTATACCCTTCCTACGTTAGATACCCCAAAACAAAGGGAGTGTAGCTAAGGAAATCTGAACACTTTTGACTGCCCCTTTCTCCCAGACTTTCCTTTCCCTCCATTAATCTTCAATGGATAAATAAAGTCATTGTGGGAGGTATGGGGGGGCATGCACATTTAATTAATGACAGCTCCCCGTGCTGTCTGAATGTAATTCTTCTCCTTATCCGTGGGGTGATATTCTGTCTCCTCTGGGTGCACGGTTAGGACCTAGGTAAGTGTGGAGCAGCTGTGATACGATCTTGTCACCGTTTGTTCCAGGAGAGTCTATGCATGTTAACCGTGTCTCCAGACAGGAGAATGGTGTGCAGTGTCTTCCCGCGTGGCTTAACAGGGAATAAGGAGACGCTTTTTGTTCCATGTGCTCTGGGCAAATGTGAGCATTTATTTCAGACTTACCTTGATATAACAAATTGGTTTTGTAATTCCTCTCCACAGAGTTTGAACCTCATCAAACTGCCAACAATAACTATCTTATATCTGGAGGCACTTTGGATAGTTGTTACATCTTTATATAAATTGAGCCATGTGCAGTTCAACTCATTGCTGACTGTACTTCTTCTGAATCTATGTTGTGTTTTCTTTGAATACTTTTCCATTTTAGTTTTTCTTTGAAAGTGCCGGTGTCCCCACTGTTGGCTTTTCACTGATGTTTTTGGAAATGTGGGAGCCTTTCCTATGTGAGAGAGTGTTCATTTCTCAGAAAGGAAGAGAATGTACCACAATGTCTCCTTTTGTGGATTTTACCTTTCAAAGCCTTGCCATAGGCTTTTAACTTGAAACACAAAGAAAGTAAATAAATCCAAGTTTAGAAGGGGAACATTTTAGAGAGCTGTCTACAGGTTAATTTTCAGGGGAAATTAGTGATGTAGCCACTGGACTGTGAAAATAAAATCTAAACTTGAGGAGGTTAAATATTCAAGCATGACCTTAGAGAAGAGCCCTTCAGTTTGGCGCTGAAAAGGCAGACCAGTGACTCAAATTGGATCTCCCACTTCATAGTCTCAAGATTAATAGAGCTATAATGTTATGTATTTTTTGAGAACTATCTTTCCTCAAACTGAGGAGAAATACGTGATTTTTAAGTGGGCCTATGTTTTGCTCAGACAGCAACTAGGCCTGAAATAGAACTTCCCGTTTGAGGGGAGTCATGGTATTAAGTTAGAGAGCGTCAGAAGGAACCCATGAAGACAGGAAATGCGGGCTGGAAACGTAACAATGCACATAATATTGCGACATTACCTAATGGAAACAATAATGCGTAAGCTTCAGCAAATGCATGCATTTCTGCGTGCAGTGTGGCTGCTGATTCACTCTAAAATTCACAATTGCCGGGCCATCTTAAAACATTGATATTTGAATGTTATGACTCTAAGTGTTACAAAAGGTTACTTAATTTATGTGGAAAGGGGCCTTCACAGTTCAATAGGTCTTCCAGGCCCTTAAACATGGCTTCCTATTCACGACTATTGAGTAAAATAAGGGCATCCAGCTTCCTATTATAAAGCTACATAGATCATACCACAGCTTTCCCAGTCATTCTCAGTTCTTGACTTTATTCATAATAGAAATATTGAAAGATTTCTTGTGAGATATGGACTAAGGATTTTAGAACCCTTATTTTCCTATTTTACTTAACAACAAGAAACGAAACATGATCCTCCTAACATGGTGTTAGCATAAGACACACTTGCCCATTTCAATACGGGTCTGTAATACACTCTAGAATGCTTGCTGGCTGTAGTGGCTCCAACCTGGACTGTTTGGAATGGCTCTGTAACCTATCCTTAGCTGTGTTAGTGAAGGCTTTCTGTTGCTGTGATGATATGCCTGGGGAACAGAACCCTTGAAAGCAGCACGACTTGCTTTGGTTCACGTTCAGGGTCTTCAGTGTGTGGCAGTGCGCACCCGGTGGCAGTTGAATGTGAAATGGAGACTCACTTCACAGAGGTTGAACTGGAGCCGAAATGCTCACCCCCCCCCCCTGCTTCAGGAGGCAAATGAGGCAGGGGGGAGCCATGGACAAGATACATCCTTTAAAGCGACCCATTCCCAGGACCTTCCTCCCTGTTAGCAACACCTTGCTCTCACACTCTGCCTCCCCGAGTAGGTTACATCACTGACAAATTTGGAGATCTCGTCAGATGTCCCGCGCTACCATCTCGTCAACTTATCACATCCCCAAAACCCCATCTCTAAGCACTGTATTGGAGACCAGGCCTTTGGCACTTGGGTTTTGGAGAGATGCTTCGTTATTTAAACCAACATCCGTCCACTGATTGGTGCTCTGTCCTGAAACCATACTTCAGCAAGGCTTGATTTTTTTTTTTTTTTCGCCACTGTATGACTGAGATCTCTGTCTTTTCCAGAACACGGCTACAGGCTTCTTGGGAAGTTTAAAGGACGAGGAAACCCTTTACTGTGGTGATAAAATCATTTTAGAATGCCCATATGGTATCAGAAGGGTAAAATCCAGGCCTCCAAACGATCAGCCTTTTCCAAGTTTGCTGCTCAGCCAACAGATCTGACCTCCTCGAGCGGCTGATGCTGTCTCTGAGTGTCGATCCATTCAGGTTGGCTTTTCTGTGTTGCTTTACGTCTTTGGAGGTGATGTTGCTCAGGAAACCACAAGAAACCCACTGATTAATCCTCGCAGGCTGTGCTTTCTTTCATTTATGTTCCAGGATGGGTGTTCTCGGCCATCTCCAGTTCTCCCTCGCATTGAAGACGGAACCTCTGCTTGCTCTAATAACAGGTTTTAAGTCAGGAGGAAGAGAGCTTTAGCTCAGTTGGCATGGAGGGCAGAATATATGGTGTGCTGAATAAACAAAGGCCTCGAAGGCTTTTGTCAGCCTAAAATACTCCCTGCGATTGTTTTTGATGAAATAATAATAATTACAGTGACGGCTGAGGCTTGCCACTGAAAACCTGTAATTTTTAGCAGCTGTGTCACGACCATAACAGCTACTGGCGTGCATAAAGTAAAATGTACATTTCCCTGAACTAAGATTGCCCTATATGTAAATACCCTATTACTTGCTGGGCTTGATTTTTAATTGTCCACTTACCTGAAGCATGATGATAATTCATATACTTTCAAAAGTTTTGTCTAAGAACTCCTAAGAGGTTTGGAAGCCAATAATTCTTTTTAAGTAAATTAATTAATAGACTTGATCTAAATACAGTGTAATAGGAGAAACAGGTTATGCAAAGCTTCAATCACGTGGATCCTGCCCAGCTAGCATTAATCCATCAGTTACTCAGTGGATGGAAATCTGTCCAACAGCAGTGTCGTTGAAGGACGCTACTGTAGGAGATAATATGTCAATGTGATCTTCACAGTAAGCGGCTAGCATATTCCCAAAGTTCTATTTGCACTGTTTATAGTTTATCAAAGAGGCATGGGAGCCCTTCTGAGATTCTGTTTAATATTTTGGCAGGTAATTCATGAAGTAACAGAATTTTCTACATAAATACCTACTACCTGTCAAGAGAACACAGCTTGGTATAGCTGCTTGGTGTTCTGGAGAACAAGGGACTCAGGCCCGTCTTTAGTGACTTTGGTTCTGATAGGAGAGGGAGGCACGCTAATTTGAGATAAGAACTTTAATCTGGAAGCGACACAGCTGTAGATGTTCGCAGGTGATGGCATGCAGTCTGGTGATAAAGAAAAGGCTTCAAAAGGAAGGATGTGGGACCACATGGTGGCAGAGACATGGCTAATTTACTTTTCTTATTATTTGCTTCAGCCATACAAGGATCTGGAGTTGGGGTCCTGAGGGAGGCGATGCTTAACGGGAGGAGGGCAGTATTGCACAAAAGCAGAAAAAATTCAGAGCAGACAATACTCTGGGTCCAATAGTCACATAATGAGTCTTGATTCAAGAAGAAAAGAGGGCACAGAGAGGGGACTGTGGACCAAGCACAGGGCAGGAGAAGGTTGCGGGTATGAGCGTGTACAGAGCACGGAGAATTCATTTTGATAGGCAGTCATATACATAAACAGCACGGAGAATTCATTTTGATAGGCAGTCATATACATAAACTGTATTCCTCCTGCTTTCAGCACAACCAGAGCTTGGATGGGACCAATTCTATTAGCAAATTCATACCAGGATGTGGTTATGTTCCTTTAATTCCTACGTTTTCCCCCTCCAGATTCTGTTATTATTATTATTATATATGTAAATGGAAAATTATGTGTCAATCAACAAAATGAACAAAATCCTTCCTAAGTTGGTGTGGAATCATAAATATGTTTGAAAACAGTACTTCATGCTGGCTTTTCATAAACAATTTGATGTCTCCTCATAGCCTGGATAAAGCTGCCTTGCTCAACAGGGAGATAGGGAAAACACACAATGTTGTGGCCTCTGGTCCTGAAATAAAAATAGTGGTTTGATTAAATGCCAGTTGGTTGTAAACGATAACCCACACAAACAGTGGGAAACCATTATGCTTAAGCAGTGAATTCTAACTTAATTTTATGGCCTTTGGAAAGACATCCCTCAGGCCAGTCAGCAGAAGCTAAACGATGGTGACTGAGCTGGATCCAGTTAGGCTGGGCCAGCGCTGGGGTGCCCCATCCCTGCAGAGTGGAACTATCCACATCCGTTCTCCCCTGGGTTCTTCTGATCCGGGCGTTTTATGGCTTGACTTTGCCGGTGAATTTTGTCATTTTATGTCTGTGTGTTTCATTTGTTTTATTGCTGCTTTTAAACCCCCCCCACAAACTCAGTACATCCAAACCACTGTTTTATTGTACGTAACAGGTCCTCCTCTCTCGTCTTCCTCCCTCTTTCTTTGTAAGGAAAATCCCACATTTTATTGTGTGTAATCAAGGCATTTTGCTTGTTACATTTACTTTAAAAACCATTGCTTTTGCACATTTATTCTTTGATAGTGTCATGTAAGTTTTGATATGATTGGATCACATATTCTCGCTACTCTCTCTCCTTCCTCGCTCCCTTCTGCTGAATACCTGTTGGTCCCTGAGAAACTTCCCTTCTATTTTCATGACTTTTTGTTTTGTTTTGTTTTTAAAGGCTTCGTGAGCCACTGAGTTTAATTAGGGTTGTCTACAGAAGCATATGTGGGGGATTATTTACTGGAGCGCGTGCAACTAGCCAGTGGCTACACCACTGAAGAAAGCGCCCCCTCCATCATTAACTGCCAATGAGTTCTTAATGAGAGTTGGGACTTCTAGTTCTTCTTCCCCAGTCATGATGAGATGTTGATAGGATCCATCTTGTTCAGGTCTTAGGAGAAAAATCACAGCTCTCCGATTTTGTGAGTGGGACGGCCATGCCAATGTTTAGGCCACAGCTCCATGGTCCTCCTCTCCTGGTTCTTGCGTTCTTTCTGCCCCTCCTCACTGACCGTCTTCTGTGTTTTGGATAGAGTGATACAGGTGTACTATTTAGGACTAAATTTTCATATGCAACCATTTGATTTGAGAGGGATTCCATCAGAACTTAGCTGGGTGATTCTTCTCCTTTTTAAGGCTTTTGTTGTATGTGGTCCCTTTATGATGTTCCTCTGGTGTCTTGGCCAGTCTGAAGGGAACAAAGAAGAATTTACTCAGAAGCATCCTAGATTGAGGCCCAGAGATTGAAGACAGGGTTCACAAAGATTTTCTTTATCACATGACTGTGTATCTTTCTCGTGTGGTCTCTCCAGCATCGATGTAAACTTCTCACATGGAGACTCAGAACTCAAACAAACCAAAGCAGAAGCTTACATCTTTGTAAGACGGAGGGCAGAATACCATCACTTCACTGCACAGACTGGTCAAGAAAGTGACAAGCTAGCCTAGGCTCAAAGGGATGGCAAGTATGTGTCTTGGTAAAAGACATTCAAGAATTTGTTATTTATAACCCCATGGGATGTACAAATCAGAATCTTCTAGACAAATAATACATCTTTGAAAAACTAAAATTGTTCGTGGATAGAACAGTCAATTAACAACATTTATAGAGTGATTATTTCTCTCCATGCCTCTTCATGCAGTACCAAACAGGTACGACTGAGAGAAGATTACCGATTTGTAAATCAAACTTACTCAAGTAGGAGATGTTTCTTAAAAACATCAGATGTGTAGATTTGACAATCAGCTGATGGCTTGGCCTCTAGCCCTTGTGTGCCTAGTGGTATTTTGCTCATCGTCTATAGTTGCTCCTCATTAACTTTTTGCTTGATGTGCATGTCCTGAGTTTTGATCAAACCCTGCACTGTACTCCTTGTTGGATGCGGTGGATGTGTACACCAGGAAAGAGAGGTAATGTATTCTGTTGTCTTGGCAGCACGCATGCTTTAAGAACCACTTTGCTTCTTCTAATCCTGTTGAGCTTGTCTGTGCTGGCACTGACTGACAGCAAAGGCAATAACACACGGAGGCACCTGCTGGCATTGATTTGCCTTTGCAGTCAGAGAAGACAAAGGGAGACTACTTTTCAGCGTTTTGTGCCAGGGCTGTTGATCTAATCTGATCTACACAGGGGCTCATATAGAGATGCAAGTTGTTTTAGGCAGGCATCTGGAGCTGTCTGGCTAAAAGAGTTATTATGTATCAGAACAAATTAGGCAAAATTAGTCCAGTATTCAAATGGCACCAGCACAGGTGTAACATTGGCTGGCTGCTGAAATATGTCACATAGCAACACAATCACACTCATTAAGGAAGAATGAGTTACATAGGTGTGGTGTGAGAACAGAAAATATCTTAGGCCATTTGTTCAATAGCCATGATATGACCGGATTGATTAGAACACGCCAAAAATTGCTTCTGAGTGATTTTGAAGTGTTTTACATCAGAGGAAGAAAGACAACTTGTGAAATGATATGCATTTTTCTTCGCTCTGCTTTTGGATTTCTTCCCTTGTTTCTATGCTCCAGCTGAAGAAGCATTTATTAACTTACACGTGTTTGCACACGTCTTCATGTATTCACACACTCAACAGGATTTATTGAGGGCTTGCTACTTACCAGGCACTGGGCCAGGAGTAAATGCTTGCTGGAGAGCTATATTAGGCACGGCTTCAGCTTCAAGGGGCTTCTAGAATATTTAGGGAGATAAGGAAACAAATAAACAACACATACATGATACACACTTAGATGAAGAACTCTGGGTAAGATAAGCAAAATGCTCATATTTTAAAATGCCAGAATTCCCGGGTGTAGGGTGAAGACTTTACTCCTTACCCTCCAGTCTAAGGTGGTTGTTCTCTGTGAGGTAGCAGCTGGGTAATTCTCCAGAAGAGGAAATTCAGGAGCCTTCTCTCCCCTTTCTGGTGGCTCTGCCTGTACTCTCAATGATTCCAAACTATTCCCCATTCAAATGGCAGGCAACGAAGGACCAAGAGGGTTGCAGATGGGAAGCTTGGTGAGTCTATCTCAGAATTGGGGAACCTTATTTTCTGAGCACTCTCTGATCTTCAGAACTCAGGCACATGGTCATGTTTAGCTCCAAGGGAGGGAGGACAGTCAGTGTAGTTGATGCCCCAAATGGTAATAGGATATAGTAGCTAGTGTCTGCCACGCACTCGTGAAGACAAATTAAGCTACAGATAAATGAAAAACATCTAAGATATAAAGTCCTCAGGGAAATTATAATTTTATTAATTATATGAATTGAATATTGAAATTGTGCACATGATTGATATCTAAAAGAAAGAAATGGAAAATTAAGGAAAGAACCTTAAGCTATCAAAGCACTACTGCAAGTCTTTCTGGGTTGATGGAGGAAGGCCATTGGTTAATTAAATAAAGAAGCTGCTTGCCCTGATAGGTTAGAACGTAGGTGGGAGGAGTGAACAGAGCAGAACGCTGGGAGGAAGAGGAAGTGAGCTCAGAGTCGATAGCTCTCCTCTCAGGGGCAGACGCCTCAGAGAGACACGATGCTCCACTCTTGCGGGCAGAGGCAAGAGCTCTGCTCTCTGAGGCACACGCGATGAAGCTCTGACCCAGGATGGACGTAGGCTAGAACCCCCTGGTAACCCCCTTGTGGGCTACAGCAGATTATTAGAAATGGGCTAGTCCAGGTGCGAGAGTTAGCCTAGAAGAGGCTACATAGAAATGGGCCAAGCAGTGATTAAAAGAATACAGTGTCCGTGTAATTATTTCGGGTAAAGCTAGCCTTGTGGGCAGCAGGGTGCTGGGGACGCGGCCCCGCCGCTCATATTACAACACTGGGTGTGAAGCACTGTGTACCGTGATGAAGTGTTTGCTGAGATAGTGTCTGGTAAGTGTCACAACTAAGTCACTTCTTTGCCAAAGGGGCTTGAAACATCCAGGGCACACACCCATCCTCATTCCACACTTGAGTTGTGGTTTCTGGTCTTCGGTTAGAAAAGTTAACACTTGCACTTAGTGGCAGTAACTCTCAGCCCTGAACGTTCTCTGAAGGAACCCAATCAAAGGGACTTTGATACTTTACAGAATCACAGCCATCTACTGGCCTTGACATCACAATCTGTCAGAGAAAGGCAACACGAAGTTCATGTACAAAGTCTGTCCTTGCTTAATTGCTTTGGAGGCACAGGGCCAAAACTCTTTCCAAGATGGCTAAAGCTGATCCACGCAGAAGAATTCTGGAGCTGTTTTTCTCAGGAGCCTGGCCAGTGTAACATCTGGCAGCTAGCTGATTGGCACTGGAATCACTGTACACTCAATTTCTAGACTGGTTACAAGGACATTCTTTCACAGGAGAAAGGAGCATCCCTCACTGTAGTGTGTGTGTGTGAGAGAGAGAGACAGAGAGACACAGAGAGAGAGAGAGACAGAGACAGAAAGACAAAGAGAGAACACATAAGCCACTGGGTGTGGCATGCCAAAGGTTGATATTGGTATGTTCCTCTGTTGCTCTCCACTACATTTTTGAGGCAGGCTCTCTCTCTCTCTCCCTCTCTCTCTCTTAAATATATTCTTTATTGATTCTTCGGGAATTTCATGGCATGGTCCCCAATCCCACTGACTTCCCTGAGCCTCTATATACATTCCACAGCACTGAAGTATCCCTCCTCCCAAAAGAAACCTTCCTAAATATAATTAAAAACTAAACAAAGCAAATGACAATAGCAACAAAAAATTTTGCTCCTCCATCCTTCCTGTTGCTCCACACTTCTTCATTTATCCTAGTAACATTGGGAGCTGCCGGGTGTCACACATCATACCCTTTTGTCCGATCAGCCTGACCCACAAATGTTCATCATCATGAGTCATTGGTCTGATTCAAGGCTTATGGCCTCTGGCATATTGTCGCCAATGGACCCACATAAAAACTCTTCTTGAATATCCTGCAGTTGCCCTGAGTCAAGGAGATCCAGTGGCTGTTCTTCTGCAGGACCACTCCCTTCACACACTCCAGCAGGTCAGAGATGGGGTAGATGTTGGGTACTCAGGATGTGAGTCTGTGTGGTAGCTGAGCTGGTCAGTCTTGGATGCTGGACAATCCCCTTCAGGCGAGGTGTAGAACCAACTCTCCAAGACCCATGCCATCAAGACCAGCTCTCCCATGGTCTTAGCGAGGGGTGGGACCATCCTGCCTGAGTGTGGGGCCAGCTCTCCCATGAGGGTCAGACCAACTCCCCCTCTGCAGTGTCCAGCAGGGGAAGGGCAGCTATCTCAAGACAAGTGAGGGGCAGTTCAGGATGGCCCTCAAATTTCAGTACACATGGTTCCTATGACCCGTGCTAACACAGGACATGGACAAAACGCAGACCCCAGCTGCATCTCTGGCCCGTAAAACACTATGGCCCCAGATGATAGCTCAGGCCACTTGGATTGGCATGATCCCGACAGAAGTACACAGCTATTGGATGCCAGCATGGCCACGGGTTGCAGTCTAGACCCCAGGCCTCTGTGTGGCCTTGATGGCAGCTTGGGTCATGGACATCAGCACCTACCCAGTTGTGGTAGGACTACAGACCCAGACATGGCCCTAGGCTGCACCCTGGGTCAGATATCTCCATGGTTCCAGGTGGCATCACAGCCTGTTCAGATTGGAATGGCCCTTGGCAGCAGCCCAAGACAGGTTCTATCCCAAGAACTAGCCCAAGACCGAGCATGGAACTTGCTGTTTCAGCTGGACTGGTCGACTAGTGAGTCCCCAGGGTCTGCCTGCCTCTTACTCCACTCCCCAGCAGGACAGAGATTAGCACACAATGCCTGATTTTTACCTGACCGCTAAGGTTCTTATGGTTGTACAACAAGGACTTTACCCAGTGAGCTATCTCCCAGTTCCTTCCGTGAGTATATCTGTGCATTGAGTGCATGCTTCTACAGTGGAAACATTGACTTTACCAGTGTCTTTTGTCAACTTCTGGTGGGAAGGGTCCTTGGAATTGGAGATATGGCTTGTAAGCACTTGGAATCAGTAAACAAATTCCAGCCTGTGCCTTACCCGGTCTTTTTTATTTTATTTTTTTTTTACATTGGCATGGCTTCTGAAAATAAAACATTAATGATGTAGTATACAAATCAAGGGGCTGGAGAATACAGGTTGGTAGGAGTAAACTTTGGGAAAGAGGCAAGGATTAGGAAATACCTGTGAAACTGCAGTTTGCAAATGTCCAGGTTTCTACTCACTTAGCACGTTCAGCTGTGCAGGGGCTGCTGGGCCATCTCTAGGTCTCCACCTAGCATGATCAGCGGTGCTGAGGCTGCTGGGCCATCTCCAGGGCTCCACCTTGCACGTTCAGCAGTGCGGGGGCTGCTGGGCCATATCCAGGTTTCTACCTAGGGCATTCAGCAGTGCTGGGGCTGCTGGGCCATCTCCAGGGCTCCACCTAGCACGTTCAGCGGTGCAGGGGCTGCTGGGCCATCTCCAGGGCTCCACCTAGCATGATCAGCAGTGTGGGGGCTGCTGGGCCATCTCCAGGTCTCTACATACAACTAGATGGCTCCTGATCTGGGATTCTGTATGTCAGCCAGAGTTCCCTCGAGCTTAAAGAACAACTGCTAGAAAGAGATTGAGGAAAACCTGAGTGTAATCATCCAATTGCCTCTCTCCACTTTCTAAGTAGACGTCAATTTTCAAAGTGAACATTTTCTAGTCATTCCAGACTTGGGTCTAATGAAAGCCTATCTCGGATACACAGTCAAGTCAAACAGTTCCCCTCTTGCCGCTTTCAAATAACTAGTCAAACAGGGTTGTTTGTCTGCAGTGATTGCTCTTGCCAGAGTCAGCTGTCACGGACTCTGCTTGGCGTTCCAGAGATCTTGTGAGACTAGCTGTCAGGCCTGGAGAAGAATCATGCCGCTGGTCCAGGTCAAAGAAGAGAGTGTCTTCTGCTCATGGGATTTTGACAGTGTCAGTGGTGGCAGGGCTAGTCATACTCAACAGTGAGGAGATCTTTAAGAAACTTTATTAAAAATCCCGCGTACAAAATAACTCCAAATTATGAAATATTTATTTTGTGAATCTACTTTTATTTGTGGCGATAATGAGGGGCAGAATGGACGTTTCTGATACCACATTCTGGTATAACACATTTATATAAGGATTTTTATTTGGGCTTGCACTTGAAATGCAGATCTGAATTTGATGTATAGGGAATTATGCTTACAAACCAGTTAGACCAAGAAATTGGTGATTTCAACTTTTCCGTTAATAACATTATAAAACACAGGTTTTCATGGAAACTGTGATCAATAATTTGTAGGTACTGATTATATATATTGTATAACATATACACAAAATTATGCAAACTTGATTTAGCAATATTTTTATAAAAGCAAAGTCTCTGTAAATGGGAGTTTGTTTTACATTAGTAGAATGTTGTGGATACTTCAAAAGAAAGAAGGACGGAGGGTGACGTACAGACGGTGGGGATTCTGGTCTCCTATGCGCCATCAGTGTGTGTGTTGTAGTAGTCTTTGAATGCTAAAGGCATTGATCACAGAGTGCCATCAAATGTAGGATTAGGTATAATGGGCAAAGAGGCCCTGGGAATTGAGTCACATGAGAGACAAAGTCATAGGCCTCAGTCAGAGAAGGTAGGTTGAGGCAAATGGCAAGACAAATATCAGGGTGTTATACTTTCACTTCCTCTTGACATGCTGCCCAGTTAAGAGTCTCTGCATTAACCACTTCCCAAGGTAACAAGCAACTCCTCTGAGGAGAGTGAGAGCAACACTTATTGGTGGGCACAGACATGAACATTTGGAAGGTGGTTGGAGGAGATGTCCTTTTTTTCACTCAGGCTCTAATTCCAAGTAGGCGCTGTGACAGTGTAGGTGATACTTGTATACTCAGCCCAAGGCTCATGCAATTCTGCATTCTCTAATAGCAGGCAAGTCAGTCCAATATTTGCCTAGCAGAGACATTATCGTTATCATTATCTTTATCATAAGCAGCAATCAACCTTCATTTTCTCCATTTCTCAAAGCAATAGCAACAGACAAGCCTGGAAAAAATCATTCAGAATGCCAGCCTCTCAGCACCTCTGCTCCTGGGGCATTCAGCGTTGCGAGAGGCCAGGCGGCGCTCTTCTGATAACGCAGTGGGATAGAAATTTAAAATCAGCCATGCTTATCGCCTGGCCTTCTAGTTTTTGCTTTGTTTAGACTGACGGAGTTATTTCTACTTTTAGAGTATTTTAAACTGGCCGGTGCAAAGGAAGCCCACACTTCCGGTTTATCAAATGTTCTCATGGATGTATGCCAACAGATGAGGTCTTCCTGATGAATGAATTGCAAGGTCACCCCCTTTAATGCAGAGAGATGCCTCTTTCCAGTTAAGATACCATGCATTTGGAATTGAAAACAACATTAATGTTTTTCAAATCATAGCTCCAATTCATTCTGAGTGGTGTGCTTTGTTGAATACTTTTTCTAGCTTTGAGAATACTGGTCACTCTACCCCCGGACAGGGACACTGCTCACATGAATGTAAGCTTATGTGATACATCTACCGTCTAGCGGAAGTTCTTCCGAGGTGCTAAGCACTTTTACATGGTTTACTTTTCTCTCACAAGAGTCTGAAGGAGGAAAGGTACGATCCTCCCTGCCTCACAGATGTGAAACTGTAGCTCAAACGTAATAACTATTTTGCTTGACATCAAATTTCTGAGTTTAAGGATCATAATTATAGGTTATATGATTTAACAAGATTTTCCTTTATTGCCTCATCTCCTTGAAAGATGAACACATTTAGGCACACGTCGGAGATGTGAGCCCATGCAACGCTGAACTATTGTGTGCCTGTAGCTCACCTAAGCATCTACTAAAGCCCACACTGTCTCTCAGGGGGAAGATGCCTCAATTCGCATGCACACAGCATTGCATATAGCTTCACACAGATGTTTTCAACGATACACTCCGTGTCAGTAAATGCAACCATTTATGCCATTGGAGGAGCTCTCCATGATAAATCCAGCTATTTGCTGTATTTTCCTCTGCCCTTTAGTGCTATTAAAGTTTTGGCAGCAGATTTTTTACTTACATATCAAATGTCCAGTGAGATAAAAGCATAGCCTCGGTGGCAGAAACATGGGAGAACTGAGTTGTCACTTACTGTGTTTAACCTTTTCCTCATCTGGCTTGGGAAGATGGGATTTCAGGCGGAATCTAGAGTCAGGCACCTGGAGTTCAAGTCTTGGCACCGCTCAGGGAATATTTCAGAATACGTAGAAGGTGCTGCTAGACCAGCCTGTCAAGAGGAATATGTGTTGAAACAGCCACCACCTAGGCAGCCTTTTTGTCACCGCGAAGCAGCTGTGTCTTTGTGTGCCCCGGGAGAGTGGGCAGAGCATTTGTCTTAGATGTGCTGATACTTGAACCCTTAGAGTAGTGTTTGGAGGACAAAGACAATGCTGGACACCACAGCTATCCTAGTTACGAACATGTGAAGAACATCAGAATTTTACCTTAGAATATCTGATGAAAGAACAAAAGGAATATCCCATTAAACTTGAGCCTGGTGCAAGACTCTCCGGGCTACTATATGCAAAAGAAAAATTATGGTTTAGAGAAGTTTAAAAAAATTCGAAGGCTGTAAGACACAGGGATGGCATTCAACATGTATTATATATAAAGTTTGCCTGTTGGGATTTTTACAAAGTACCACCCTTTTAGATCAAAGAAAAAAGAAGCCTTAAAATTTTATATTCTAAGAAATACTAGATATATAAGATATTTTATGGAATACTATCGCAGACTTTTAGTTGGCTAATCAATAGGAATGTGATGTTACCTCCAATTATAGCTAACCTGATTTGGGGCACACAGGTGAGCTTGATGCTGCTAAGTGCCCACACCACATATGGAATCTGCTGGCTTGCAGGAGCCAGACAGTGAGTGGATAAATGGATAAAGGAGATTTGTTCAAAGACACGTGACTGGAACCACTAATAAGGAGCCTAAAATCAAGTAAAGTAACTTAGGGAGGTAGGGATAAGGGAAGACGCTGTGTGTGGTTTTTAGAAGTCCAAATAACTCAAGTGAGGAGATGCTGGTTCGGTGTGCTTTGGCAAGAACAAGAGAGGCAGATAAGGGACTCACTATTCTGGGGTGCTGGGCAGTTGCTGGGCATCACTGAAACATTTAAACTCTGCCAAAGACTCACCGTTGGTGCTAATGATATGCTTGTCAAGATCTCACTCCAAGCCTCCTTTCAATGTTTACATTCCTGTAAAGAAACAAGGGTGTTGGGAGAGGGGGAGACTTGATTGTCTAGTTAGCATTCTGCCGAGCTCGAGTTGCTCTGTGTGCCTTGAGCAAAAGCCTCTTTCCCCAAACAGTGCACTGGACCACAATTCCACTAACACTGGTCATTCCGAATGCACCATGAGTGCCGTGGGGAAGCTGTAAGGTGATAGCAACTGCTTATTTTTGTGCCCAAGGATGCAGCCCCAGTCAAGACTGTTTAAACAGCTTGCATTGGACCTTCCCTGCACCCCTTTCCACCTGGACAAGAGGACACTTTCCCTAGGTGGCCTGCAGAGGTGTACCTGTGGCTGGTACAAAGGGCAGCGTCATGATTGGTAGAAACATGGATATTCGTCTGCATGAAAGGTTTGCTCTGATTGGTGCAGACACACAGGCTCTGGCGATATAAGCAGGCTGTAGAGCTCAGTGGGTATGCAAGCTGGGAGGTATCTTCCCAGGGTTCCTATCCTGGTGTTGCAATCTTAGGTCTAATAAAATATGTCTCTCAAGTGGTCTTCGCTTAAAGTAGGATTTTTAGTAGAACTGGCTGAGCTGGTAACCTGGAGAAAGATTCAGTGCCAGCAGAGGCCACACAGTGATAGTGGCAGCAGGGATGGCAGGGTGTCAGTGACAGAAATAAAAGAGCATCAGGGCAAGCAGAGGCACTGAAGCAAAAGTGAAGGGGGAGCAGCAGCCTTGACAGCCACCGCAGAGAGCAAACATGGGGAATGGTGGCAGGTCGAGCTGAAGACCAGGGAGCCATGACAACCAAGAATCCCTGGTGATCAGCAGAGATGGAGTCACAGGAACCTGCAGAGCATGGACGAGTGGCCTAAGTGGAGCTGTGGCAGTGAGCTGGCAGTTGGCATGGGAAGTTGAAGATTTGGGACTGGGCAACTGGTCGGCCCGGATGTAAAAGCGGCAAAGCAAGCAGCCATAATGGCAGTTCCAAGAGGAGGAGCCTCAAGAGCAGGGCATTGCATCAGAAGAAGCAGCAGCCGAAGAAGCAACAGGAACTGCTTCCTCAGTGGCTGTAACTGAGACCCTGGCCACTGCAACAGGACGTAGCTGGAGAGCCGAAGTGAGAGGCAGAGCAGAGCCACAAGGAAGAGCAGAAGTTGAGAGAAGGTAAAAGAGTCAGGGATAGAACAGGTTTGAGAAGACACAAAAGAGAAACTGCTGGCCTTGACTGTGGAAATAGTTCAGAGCGTTATGCCTGTCTCAATAAACCCCAAGAATCCACGGAGCTGGATGTCAGATGTAACGTACACGAGGGTTATTATTTTATAAACCCCAGTGTGGAGCACCCCTTTCCAGCGTGTGTGGGGGTGTGTGTGTGTGAGAGAAGTATGGTGGGAAGAGAGAACTTGTAAAGGTGAAAAAGCTGCCATCAGGGGAGTTCATGTCCTGTCGTTCTGGGATTGGGTAAGAAGGGCAGAGGGTAAGGTAGTTCCTGAAACCATGGGTCAGTTTTTGGACACAAAACCCCAGCAAAGAGCCATACATTACTGACAAGGTATCTTCAAGGGCAGGATGCCTCTCAGGAACATCTGGATCTGGTCAAATTTTATGGCCCCGCTCCTTGATGATTTCTTAGGGTATCCGTTCAAATTCTGCTATCGCAATACATTTATGGAGCTGAGTTCGCCTCCCGCTCATTATATGTCTTAAGATGAAGCTTCTTCTTTAAAACAGAGTTTGCAAAGTCAGGTCCTCACAAGAGTACTATCATTTCTCTAGGGCCCTGGGTTCCACAGATGCCCAGCACAGCACTAGGTGTTACCAAGAGCTAAGGAATACCGGTTTCTCTTTCTGAAAGCTGTCCTTCCTGTTGAAGATTCCTAACAGCCTCTCCACACACAAGAGCTGAGACACATACACAGCTAAGTTTCCTAGTCCCTGGGACATGCGCAAGAGTTGAATCACTAGACTGTATAGCTTGCCACCGCTCTTACCTGCCTGTTGCTTCTGCTCTCTGCTCCTTTAAAGTTGCCTGTGTTACCTGCACTAGCATTTCTGCACCATTTCCCCGTGACTTCTCACAGGTTGCAGCCAAGACACCTTGGCAAAGCTGATTGGTAACAGGACTAATCCATGTCACAAAAAGATAGACACAAGTCCTACATTAAACAGACGATCTAAATTTTATGTGTAAGCTGTCATATACTCCTTTAAAGACTTATTAGGAGCAGACTCTGAGGACAAAAGAGGCACCCTTGTCTCAGATTCCAGCATGCTTATCTTAATTTTCCTCAAATATTCCCATCCTGGGGCAGGCTCCCCTGGCTCTGTAACAGGGAAAATGCCAAACAGCCATGGGTATTAAACACATTCCACCTCTGAGAACCATTAGAAATGAAGCCATTTCTGACAGAGACACATGTTGTTTAATGCATGTTATTAAAATGCATTTGTTAGGAATGGGAAGCTTAAAACTTTAGCCAAGAGATAAAAAAGTCTTGTCTAGAACCTTCAGTAGAGAACCAGCTGACCATCTCAGTGGGGTACCTCCTGCTGTAGAATATTATTTTACAAAGTGTTAAATGTGTTTATGGTGTGGAATATTTGATGCAAAGATATGGTGCATTCTTTCATGTTGCATTTGTTTAACTCTGTGAAGCTGTGATACTTTGCCTGCCTAAAAGACTTGGTTGGTCTACTAAAGAGCTGAACGGCCAATAGCGAGGCAGGAGAGAGAATGGGTGGGGCTGGCAGGCAGAGAGGATAAATAGAAGGAGAAAAAGAAAGAAAAAGATAAAGGAATGAGAAAAGGAGGAGCGGAGAACTCCAGAGGCCAGCCACCCAGTCACACAGCCAGACATAGAATGAGGAAAGAAAATATGTATAGAAATTGAGAGAGGTAAAAACCCAGAGGCAAAAGATAGATGGGATAATTTAAAGTTAAGAAAAGCTGGGAAGAAACAAGCCTAGCTAAGGCTTAACATTTTTAAGAAAGAATAAGCCTCCATGTGTGATTTATTCAGGAGCCCCCCTCTACTCCAAAGAGCAAAGAGGAAAAGCAATCAACAATACACCCAGTTACTTTTGCTGGATGTCTTGAGTGTCCAGCTTGACATTATGCTATTTCCCTGCTTCTTACTGTTTTGCTTTCCTTGCTATATGATTAATAAATTATCCATTTAAAACTTAAGGTATGGATATCGCGTTTTCCAGACAAGTAATTTCTGAAAGTTGATATAGCTCTCTAGACAGCAAAGGGACCTGTTGTCCCTCAATGGAGGTATTCAAGACCAGAATAGAAAGTGGTTAGGGCAGAATCCTATGAAAAGAAGTCTATCAGGTGAGAGAATTTGTTGATCTCTTGCTTTCCAGATCCAAAATCTTTAAGTCTACAGTTTTATGCTGTGCACCAAGTGAGTTAAAAAAACAAGTGTAAGTAAGAAAAACAGTTATTGAATGAGAGCGAAAATGCTGGTGGACTCTGACAGATCTAATTTCAACACAACGATTTTCTAGAAAATGAAATTATAAAAAAAACCAGAATAGGCTTTCTTGTGAGGAAGTCAGTCTCCTTTGAAGGTGGTAGGTGAAACAGCCATATGTCCATAGCAACTGACAAGAGCTTTTTACAAATTCATCCTACTAAGTGAGTTATTGCCTGTCAGGAATGCCGTGTGAAGGACTCCTGCATTACTTGAAGACATTTTAGAAGCCAAAATAGTTTATTTCCATGGCTTTATTTTGTGCTATTTCTTCTTTGTACACAGGTACACTGTTTTTGTTTTTGTTTGGGTGGGTCAGTATTGAATTTTCTCCATAGCTACCCTGGAAATATCTTTTACTAAAATCAAATCAATGTTATATGAACCAAATATGATTACTCTTGCTTATTGATTTTTACCAAACTTCTCAGTTGACTTGGATGTTTTTATTAATATATCTGTTTGATTCTTGGTAATCTTTGTTCCTAAGTCTTACAAATGCAGAATATGAAAGTGATAAAAATATCAAGATTTCATAGACTCAGGAATTTTAGTATCTGTTTGAATAGGGGTTATTGTTTTTTCAAATATTTGGATTACAACTTAACTCTAAAAGGTTATAATTATCATCTCCAGAGTATTCAATTGTGAGGTTGTAATATATTTCCAATCACCATTTTCTGTTGGGAAAGCAACGTGTTTAATGCATAATATAGAAGAAAAATATTACTCATGAAGAAAAAATTAATGGCCACTTCATATATTAGTTTTCTATGATTGTTACAACAGATCTACCTTCCCAACATGGAAGGGTGGCTAGGGGACTTGAATTGGCAATATCCCATATTTTCTGATTCCTGGTAGTTTAGTCCTTGACGGCTCCTTCTCAAGAAGGTTCTCTGGTTTAGTAGTTTAAATGACATGAAGTAGGCATCCCTCTGTTTGTTGTTGTTTTTTTTCTTTAAAAGCACCTGGCTGTACTGAAGCAGTTGTTTTCAGACTGTGCAGTACTCCATTGTATAAATGTACCACATTTTCTTTATCCATTCTTCAGTTGAGGGACCTCTAGGTTGTTTCCAAGTTCTGGCTATGACAAATAATACTGCTATGAACATAGTTGAGCACATGTCCTTGTGGTAGAATGGAACATCCTTTGGGTATATACCCAAGAGCAGTATTGCTGGGTCTTGAGGTAGATTGTTTCCCAATTTTCTGAGAAATTGCCATACTGATTTCCAAAGCAGCTGTACAAATTTGCACTCCTTATAAGGAGTGTTCTCCTTATCCCACATCCTCTCCAACATAAGATATTAGCAGTGTTTTTGATCTTGGCCATTCTGACGGGTATAAGATGGAATCTCAGAGTTGTTTTGATTTGCATTTCTCTGATGAATAAGGATGTTGAGCATTTCCTTAAGTATCTTTTAGCCATTTGAGACTCGTCCATTGAGACCTATCTGCTTTGGTCTGTGCCCCATTTTTTTTTTTTTTTGGATTATATGTTCTTTTGATGTCAAGTTTCTTGAGTTTTTTTTTTTTTTTTGTATGTTTTGGAGATCAGTCCTCTGTCCAATGTGGGGTTGATGAAGATCTTTTCCCATTCTGTAGGTTTCTGTTTTGTCTTGTTGACCATGTCCTTTGCTTTACAGAAGCTTCTCAGTTTCAGGAGGTCCCATCTATTAATTGTTTCTCTCAGTGTCTATGCTACTGGGGTTATATTGAGGAAGTAGTATCCTGTGCCAATGTGTTCAAGTGTACTTCCCACTTTCTCTTCTATGAGGTTCAGTGTGGCTGGCTTTATGTTGAGGTCTTTGATTCATTTGAACTTGATTTTTGTGCATGGTGATTGATATGGATCTATTTGCATTCTTCTTCATGTTGATATTTAGTTATGCCAGCACCATTTGTTGAATATGCTTTCTTTTGCCCATTTCATATTATTAGCTTCTTTTTCAAAAATCAGGAGTTTGTAGGTGTGTGGATTGATATCTGGGTCTTCAGCTCAGTTCCATTGACCCTCCTGTCTATTTTCATGCCAGTACTGGCTGTTTTTAAAACTGTAGCTCTGTACTACTGTCTTAAGTCAGGGATTGTGATGCCTCCAGAAGTTCCTTTGCTGTACAGGATTATTTTGGCTATCCTGTCTTTTTTTGTTTGTTTTTGTTTGTTTTTCCATATGAAGTTGAGTATTGTTCTTTCAAGATCTGTGAAGAATTTTTCTGGAATTTCTGATGGGCATTGCATGGAATCTGATTACTTTTGGTAAAACTGCCATTTTCATTATGTTAAGTCTACCTACCCAAGACCATGGACGATCTATCAATTTTATGGTGTCTTCAATTCATTTTTTTCAAAGTTATAAAGTTCTTGTCATACACTTTGGTTAGTGTTACCCCAAGATATTTTATGTTATCTGTGGCTATTGGGAAGAGTGATGTTTCTCTGATTTCTTTCTCAGGCCATTTGTCATGTTTAAAGTAGGGTTACTGATTTTTTTGAGTTTGTCTTGTATATTGCTACATTACTGAGTGGTTTAAGAGTTGTAGGAGTTCCCTGTTAGAATTTTCAGGGTCAGTTATATATATAATATCATATCGTCAGCAAACAGTGAGAGTTTGACTTCTTCTTTTTCTATTTGTATCCCCTTGATCTCCTTTTGTTGTCTTATTGCTCTAGCTAGAACTTCAATTACTATATTGCTGTACATTTTTATACTGTTTGTATCTGTTATGAAATTATGGTCTTGGAACATCCTTTTTGCTCGTATAATTTATTTTATGTTGTAAAGACTTTCTTGTGGCACTCATTCTCTTTCTACACTTTTTGTTTTGGTACACCAAAATAATTCCAAAAAAACTCTACTGTTGAGCCGGTTGCCACATTTACCACTCCCTTTTCTTTACTGAGGCTTCATTATATAGGAATCTTTGTATACACCACAATATGAAAGCTATGTTAGAAATAAAAATAAATTGGTTCCAAGCACACACATTTTTTCACATATGTTTAACTCATAAAATTTCATATATTGAATAACAGATAAGCAGACGGAATCTTTTTCCTGTGAAATAAATCAACTTAATTTTAGGTAAGACTTCTAATTTCTAGCATGTAATCTTGTTTCTGTGTTTAATATATAGAGTTCTCTAGTCATGAAGGTGATGGGAAAGTCATTGTCCATATTAGAGATGAACGTTAATGCTGACTGTCAGCTTGATTGGGCTGAGGAGGAAGCACACCTGCCCTCATAGGGCATGTCTTGCCCATAGCCCCTTCCAGTGCTTCTGCACCACATGGTTGAGTACTCTGCTTTGCCATGAACTCTCTACTGTGATGTCTTCCCATTAGGGCTCAAAGTCAACACAACCACAGCACCTTGGATTGAAACTGTGAGTCACATTAAGTCCTTCCCCACTTCAGTTTTTGCCCCAGGCATTTTGTCCCAGGAATCACTCTGAGTCACACAATCCTGGAAGAGTCTACTTTTGTTCTTAAGAAATGTTAAGTGATGCTGATTGGGAAGGCTTGTTTCTCTTCTGTCTTCTCTAGCTCCTTCCAAGCTGGCAAACTGTGCTTGAACTTCATCACTATGAAGACACTACTAACTAAGGTAGCAGAGTTATCAGCAGGCAGGAGGCACTCTGTACCTAAGGATTTAAGGCTTTCTTTCCATGCCGACTTGGGTTCTCAACTTGACTTGCTGTATACAGGAACAATAAACTGTTCAATGTCACTACTCCTATATAAAAAAGAACATCTTCAAGCTATACCTTGGAAGGGGTGGGCTAAAACGTTTGGAGGCTAAATTTTCTGTGCGCATTTTCAAATCAAAGCATTTGAATCACTTTGATTAGGATCATAAATTAAATGGACAAAATGTGAATTGACAGATCGGGAGCAAAACACTGCAAAGCTGGCAAGACGGCTCTGTGAGTAAGGACACTTGCTGCCGAGCCTGATAACCCGAGCTCCGTCCCTGGGGTCCACATGGTGGAAGGGGAGAACTGACTCTACATTGCATATCCGCCATGCCTACCCCTCTGTATACAACCAAGTAAAAAGATGTGATGGGATATGTGTGTGTGCACATGTGTGTGCCAGCACGTGTGTATATATGGTAAAAATCAGGTTTTGGGGCCAGCTCCATGTTTCCTTCACTGCTGCTGGATAATCTATGCGTGGAAATCAGAATGGATCTGTTAGATTATGTGTGTATACCATCTATTTCTGTGTGTTTTTTTAAAAAACTAAATCCCTGAAACGTTTTATATAAAATATTCTTACTTTAATTTTTTTAAATTATGTGTACACATGTGTCTGTGTAAGTGTCTGCGGAGGTAGAAGAGGAGGTCAGATCCCTTGTACTTGGAGTTGTGAGCTGCCCAGCATCGATGTAGGGAACCAAACTCCTGGGCTCAGCATGGTCAGCCAGAGCTGGCTTTCTCTTAGCCTCCTCTCTAGCCCCAAGTAGCAAAAGCAAATGAAATTCTTCAAAGCATATCTAAAGCAACGGTTTGTAGCATAGTTGGAGGGGTGTCCCCCTTTGCAACAATAGCCTGTAACTTTAGTCTGCCCTTGACTTTCCTTTAGCAGAGCGTCCATGCTGTAACAGAGTTCACTGATGCTGTTGTTTCTTTGGTAGACTGAGTTTTAGTTTGTCACTCCTTACCCTTGAGTAACCAAAGGCCACTCAGCATGGGCGATAAAAATCCGGTGTTACAAATGTGGTGAAATGCGTTCAAGAGGGAGCTCAGCCTTAAAATTGTAACGTCAGTTTAAATCTCTATTTTGGCACGCAATCAATGGCTTTTGTCTTTCAGCGACTTCAAAAGGATGAACGAAGAATTCCATTCTTTGCCCATGTAAACCCTCAGTCTTACTTATTGAGGAGACAGCATTCCAGGCTGGTAATTTAAGAGGAAATCACTATATTAAATTAAGAAATGAGTTGATTCATTTGCAAAGAAAATGTTCTATAGGACTTATCTAAAGTACTTTTTAAGTAGTTCCTTTTGTATGGAAAATAATGGAATCATTTTAGTGCTTTAATTTTCCTTTGTGAAATTTTGTTATGTTTTTCTAAATGTATGAATATTATAACAATTCTCTTGCACATAAAATCTTTTGGAAAGTGGTCTAAAACTTGTTTATGGTCTTGTTACTCACATTGCAAACTGGGATTCTTAATTTTTGTTATGGTGTTTAAAGATGTAATTGGGATTAAGATGTTATTTCCCATAGTTAATATTAAAATAACTTTATATAATTATGTTACACTGTATGAATTTACTATATGATGTGAGTAACCAGACTCTAAATATTGAGTAAAATTCACCTTTTGTTTACGTGACATTGACAACGTAATTGGGTTTCTTCAATGCGTACTGTGTCAATCATTGTGTTTATCACTGAGTTATCTTCACCAGTTCAATTGTCAGTCGAAGCAAGCTGCTCTGCTTTTGACTAAAATTGATTCCTTTGTAATAGCCAGCAACAATTCTGCTATTCCTTAGAGTGTCTCCTTTTTTCTGGTCCAGCCAAAACATACAAAGAGCTATTGAGTGGAGAATAACTCAAGCTCCAAACTTGTCATGGAACAAGAATTTAAAGAAAACTATTGATGGAAAAGGGTGTTAGAAAATTAACACTTCTGTTACATTCTCATGCCAGTCAGTGACTTCCCAGGCTAGACTTGTGTGAAACAGTTGAGAAATTCTTGGAATAGCAAAACACTCATCACCTTTATCGTCCCATGGCCTTCCTATTCAGCTGTCCTGTTACTAGCACCCTTTCAGCCTGGGCAAGCTTAAGGGGAAGAGACCATCTGTGGGATAGCGTATGAATATATCTCTAGCAGGATTTGTTTGGTAGACTAAGGATAAGTTATGAGAAGTAGAAAAATTCAAAGTAGCCCTTTAAAACTTCCACCTAAGGAACTGGGTGCTTCATGGTGACTCACACGGTAATGCTGTTCCTACAGAAAGACCATATTGTGTAGGTGGTAGACAGGAAAAATCAAGAACTCATTTCTGTATTTGCTAAGGTTTAAATACCCATTCGATATTGGAGGGCAGGCATAAAGAATCAGAGAAAGGTCGGCCTAGTGAACTAAACTTGGGAGCCACCAGGCAAGACAGAACCAGGTGGCAACATCTGAAAATTACTTAGTAGTAGGCTAAAGCGTTTTGTGTTTAATATCCCATTTAGTCGTCAAGGACCTATGGGCAGAGAAATGCCCCCAGATGCCAGTAAAGGAAAAGTCGGCAAGGAAAGGCAAAGCCGTAGAAATGGGAATTGGCAAGTGAACTGGTGTCTTTAGGAATGGGTCTTTAGAAAGCACCGCTTCAGGGAAGGAAGGGAAGACTGCGCATGCGTACTTGTCATGGTGTTTCGATTTTCAGCAGTTCTGGACTGGAGGCTTGTACCAATTTCTCACTGTGTGTCAGGAGCAGCTCCTCCATTTCCTTTTCTGGGACCCTTGTCATCTTGAGGAGTGTTCACACAATGGCATAGGAATGTCCTGATGCCCTCGTCAGCTACAGGTGTGTAGAATCCACACGCAAAGGGTCAGCTCCTCATGGCTCCATGAGTTGGAGATCCTGCACTTTAAACAGGCATCCCTGCGAATTCCTACAAACAGGACCTGTGATCCCTCTTTGTAGCTCTGCCTGCTGTCTGGGAATAGCAGATAGATGAGAATCTGAACCCTGTGCATGTTACAGGATTTTTTTTTCCCCAGAAAAAAAGAAGATATTGTGTACGCAGTGGTTACCCTCCTGGGTATCAGAATTCTATGTGATCTTCACTTCTACTCCCTGCCCCAATCTGAGAAAATGAAATAGAGGTTGAAATGAAAGTACAGTGATGTTTTTCTCTAACTGTGAGGATTCTTATTTTTGAGGCGAGAAAGAGAACATTGTTTATTTTAGACAGCAATCTAAATAAATATCCCTTCTAATACTCCCTCTTTTTCTAAATCTAATAAATATCCCTTCTAATACATTTCTGTGTTCAAATAATAAGTCTGATAGTCTCCAGAGGAGATATTTGAAGACTGTGAGCATACTGTCAGCCGCAGTAGCTGGATTCAAGGACCAGTGGCCAGCAGGCTCACCCTCTCCTCAAGAGCAACTGTTGACAGAAACTCCCTCGGAAGAGGTTTGACATTCCAGATAAGACGGCTAGAGAGTCAATCAGCTAGAAATCGCTAACATCTGTGTCACCGTCAAACAACTTAGACCAACACCAATGCTGACCACACTCTTTCTACTCCTGGAGTGGGTGGTTCTCGTCCTGGGCATCTTCTGCTGAGTGAATTTATGACATGTCAGGACCGAGCAGAAAAGGTGTTTGTAGTTACAATTCTTTCTTTTACTCTGGAATTCTGAATTCCTGAACTTCTTTGGGATTGCCCTTCTGCCATCTTTTCCTGCCTAAATTTCCTTTTGATATATCCTTTTGAGGCTGCTTAGCCTCAGCCCATGATCTTTTGTCTAGTTTGGAGAAGTGTGACCTGTCTGTCACTAACTTGTCACTAATCTGAGTGTCACTGACCTGGCTGTCTCTAACCTGACAGTCAGAGACACTCTTCTGAGACATAAAGGGAAAACAAGATGCTCCCGTAATTTCATAATCTTTGATTCAGAGGCATACGTCATGAGAGGCTAAATGAATCCAATCTCCACTAGACTCATTGCTTAGGCCACTTCCAAAGGCTAAAGATGGCCTTGGTGTTGTGTTGACATGCGGGTGAGGTTTCATGTTTGCAAAGAAAAGAATTTTAACCACACCCATTAAGATTCTTACTTTGTCATAGATGCTCCCAATATAGCTATGGGAATTTGGGGATAAAAATGAGAAGTAGAGCCGGGCGATGGTGGCGCACGCCTTTAATCCCAGCACTCGGGAGGCAGAGGCAGGCGGATCTCTGTGAGTTCAAGACCAGCCTGGTCTAGTTCCAGGACAGGCTCCAAAGCCACAGAGAAACCCTGTCTCGAAAAAACAAAAAAAAAAAAAAAAAAATGAGAAGTAGAGTGTGGGATATATTTACTTTGAGGACCTTCTGGGCTGGTGTCTTACTGCCAAGGTTCTGATGGGCCAAGATTTCAGTGCCAGTATTTAGGTACAGAAAGAACAAGTGGTGCACATTGGGTTTGTAGGTAAGTGCCAAGATGTATTTCAGGCAACCAGGTCTATTAATAGTGCCAGCCACTTGGGCAGTGGAAACTGAGATAGGCAATCTGACAGCAGCCACAAAACAAAGGGAATCCCTTACATTTATAGTCTTTATAGGGGAGAGATACCTGAGTTTTGAGTATTTCTCTGAGTTTAGCCTAGATACTCGATAGGATGTTAGGCCGGGACTTACGAAGCTAGTCCGATGACAACATCATACCTTGGCATTGCTGCCTTCTGGACTTTATCAACTCAGGGAAAGGACTAGAGAGAATGGAAAATGTGGTTGATACTGTGTACAGGGCAACAGCTCAGAGCGATCATCCAACGGCAGTCTTTCATTGCCTGTAGCTTAGGAGACACACTTTAAAGCGCCTGTCACAGCTCACATTGGTAACTCAGGGTAAGATTTGCTCCCAAAGAGTTGTTGAGTTACCTGGGATCTGAGCAGAGAGGTGAGAGGTTAGAGGTCACATCTATGCGCAGGTTGATGAAAAATAAGAAGGGTGGGAATATACACAGCCAGAAGTAGTCTGCTAGATGAATTATTCCGAGCAGCAGAAGTGTAAAATTTTAAGCACGGGATTCTGTTCTCATTTACATCAGGTCTAATCTGAAGTTCTCTCCTGTCAGGGATGGTCTTAATAATGGATATATACAATTACAAATGTATTATGCCTATCATATTTTAGGAGATAATGGGATTTATTAGGATTCCTGGTAGGAAGGTGCAAACCCGAGGCGGCACTACAAAGAGAATATATGGAAATGAGAGACACCATCGCTGCTGCGTCTCAATTATCAATAATGAAAACACATTTCAATGCACAGATAACCATCATTATGCTATCTTCATGGAGAAGGTTATTATAAAACCATGATCTCATGAAGAGGCAACAAAAGAGTGTATCGTTCAGCACCTCCAGATAATGATTCCTTGGATTCTATGTGACACATTTGCAATTTTGCTTGTGATTTTCTCAGCCCTTTAAAAATCTACCATTCTTGTGACCCTTTCCGTTGCTACAAGTAAATAATTATTTTATCCTAAAGTCTATGTCTGTAGTTTTGTACAATTTGGTAAAAGTGTTCTTTGAAACACAGCTCTGTGTTAGATGGAACCTGGAGATGACCTTGTTTATATTTTCTAACAGATTTTTCTTTATCTCAGTTTGGAGTGACTTGAAATTGCTTTGCTTTCTCTGTGATTAGTGGGTAATTCCTCTTACAAACAATGGCTGCTCCACAGAAAAGATCTGGAAGCCATGGGAATTCCCCGACACGAGCATTTCTAACAAGTTTCCACAGAACTCTGACAACTTGGAAATTTCAGTACTACAGGAAATGGTGGATTCGCTGGTAATAACTGTGTGAGTTTATGAACATTTCACTAGAAACTCAAAGCATATTGCTAACTGCATCAAGATCAATAACAGATGGGATGTACCATTTCCTATACAGGTGTTTACTTCAGCCATAACACAAAACAAGGCACAAGCGTGTCAAGCAAGATTTTAAAATACTTTCCCGATGATATTAAACAGAATAGGTCGTACGATCCACTTTTCTGGCACAGGAGTCAATTGCTGCAAGTCTCCCACTGACATTCCTTTCCTGAGTACGTCTGTCAGGAATCTGTCGGCATTTCCTAGGCAAAATCAAAGCTGTGTGATTCCTCTTGTCAGGACTGAGAGGTATGAAACTCTGTGGAAAGAGGCATGTCAGAGAATAAGCCGAAGTGTTCTGCTATTTCACAACATCAGATCTTCTTCCCTGTCAACTCTGTCACTTGTGTCCTGACTGTGGCTGAGCTGATGAGAGAAAAATGGAAATAAAGGCATGGAACGCAGGCGCTGGGAACTCGGGGAAGGCGGGAAATGCCTCGGAGCATGGTCCCAACTAGCACCCTCTCCTTCAAGAACCTCTCGCCCTTCCAAACCATAATGGGACTCAATGGCAGCAGGTGATATGCTTTGTGTTAGACACAAAGCAAGGCAGGTATTTCTAGGAGCAATTTCTTATATTCATGGATTATCAAAATGTCCTGTTGCTTTCTACTAACTAAATCTCAATGCTATAAGCCTATAGACAACCTCAGGTTTCAGGAATCATGTCAAGTGTTCTTCCTTCTATAATACAATTGTCTAAGTCACCCTCAGGTGATTTTCTTCTACTGGTGAGTTCCTCCTATCTGACTCTGGAGCTATCTATACCTTATTTCATTTCCATAGGAAAACTGTAAACTCTAAGAGGAAACAAAACACTCTAACAAATTTTGTGTGCTGATTACCTATTCACTTAATAGATTGTTTTCTTTTTTTCTTTTCTTTTAAATTTTATTTTTTGAGATAGTTTTCTCCATAGCTTTGGAGCCTGTCCTCAAACTAGCTCTTGTACACCAGGCTGGCCTCGAACCCACGGAGATCCACCTGCCTCTGCCTCTCGAGTGCTGGGATTAAAGGCGTGTACCACCAAGGATTGTTTTCTTAAACTATGTACGTGAACTGACTTACTGGGGATATCCAGCAAATTGAGGCAGATTCCACCAAATGCTGTTAAATACACAAAATAGGACACTTTTTTCAAGCCATTCTTTCCTGTCTGCGGATTCACCATCCATATCCTAAAATCATTGTTTGAAAAAAATCCAGAAGGCTCCAGAATGCAAGACTTAATTTGCATTGTATGAAAACTATCTGAATCAATACAAGTTAAATTATGTGTAGGAACACACTGCTGTGGTTAGGTGCCCACCACTTCAGAGATATGAAGCCTGTCCCCATTACCTTTGTGAGGACCAAATGTCTGTGTCTTATGTGAGAACCACATAGTGAAGTCTCTGTTGTTGTCCCTCAACAAGTTCCGATTATTTCTTGTAATTATTTCATAAGTAGTATTTCATAACAAATATTTGCATAGTGCTTATATTTTATTATGTATCATAAATAATATATAGATGATTTAAAGTCTACAGAAAGATATATTCAGGTTATTTGCAAATATTGCACCATTAATATGAACATCTATACATTTTGATAAATTATAATATTACAAAGTTCTAGATCACTGGTTCTCAGTCTGTGGGGTCGCAATCCCTTTGGGGTCACATATCAGATAGCCTACATATCAGATATTTACATGATGATTCATAACAATATAAAAATTACAGTTATGAAATAGCAAAGAAAATAATTTTATGATTGGGGGTCAGAACAACACGAGGAACTGTATTAGAGGGTCACAGAGTTAAGAATGTTGAGAAGCAATGTTCTGGAACAAATCCTGCAGATACTGAGGGAAAGCTGCGTTGCATGTGTGTGTGTGTGTGTGTGTGTGATCTTATATGAAAAATAAGCTATCAGAAAGACAATATAAGAGGACCTGGGTTACCTCCCACACTTATGAATCAACTGTGTGCATCCCCAAATGTCAGTCCCTGTATTACCGTGTATCACAATGCTTCAGTAACCCTTTGCCTGCCTTCTTAACCTTCCAGGTTTATTTAGCACATATTTCATCCCTTTAATGCCTGTGAGGTCACCGAAGGGCACCTAGCAATGAATATGCTAGTAATTGTGCCCACCCCAACCCTCACAGCCCTGACGTAGTTGTGCTGGATCAAGTATGATCATTTCTGTATTCATGATATAATCTGTTGAAAATTGTTTTCTTGGTTTAAAGCCCAGAATAACCCAAGGGCAGGAAGGACAGAAGCCGTGGACTACTGCAGCTGTTGCTGAGCTTAGTAAGGGAGCACTGTGGAATACAATAGCAAACTCTTGAAACTGTTATCTTAGTTACTTTGCTACCATGGCTAAGGCAGCTTATTAAAGAAAGTGTTTACTATGGGGCCCATGATTGCAGAGGGTTAGAGTCCATGATCAGCGCGGCAGGGAGCGTGGCAGGGAGCATGGCAGTAGACAAGCATGGCTCTGACCAGGCGAGGGCTCAGATCTAATCTGAAAGCAGAGGCAGAGAGAGCTGACTAGTCCGGGCATGGACTTTTGAAACCTCAAAGCCTGTCCCATTTGACACACTTCCTATTTCTTCTCAAATAGTTTTATCAATTGGGAACCAAACATTCAAACACAACACGGACATATGGGGGCCCTTTTTATTCAAAGCACCACCGTTATGATGCACCTCTACCTTTTCCTTCACATTCTTTAGTAGGAAGAACACATCGTCTGCGATATTAAATGTTCTAGTAATGTTACCATTGCTGTGATAAATCACCGTGGCCAAAACAACTTGGGGAAGAAAGAGTTTATTCTGCTTATGCATTCACATCACTGTTCATTAGTGAAGGAAATCAGGACAGGAACTCAAGAAGGGCAGGAACCTTGAGACAGGAGCTGATGCTGAGGCCATGGAGGGGTGTAGCTTACTGGCTTACGCCTAAGGATTTTCTTTTAGAACCCAAGACTGTCAATCCCGGAATGGTACCAGTCAAAACAAACTGGCCCCTCCCACATCAGTCACCACTTAAAAAATCATTCTACAGCAGTGGTTCCCAGCCTTCCTGATGCTACAACCCTTTAATACAGTTCCTCATGTGATGCTGACCTCCAACCATACAATTATTTTCTTGCTGCTACTTCATAACTGTAAGTTTGCCACAGATATAAATCATGATGTAAATGTCTGTGTTTTCTGATGGGCTTAGGCAATGCCTATGGAAGGGTTGTTTGACTCCAAGGGGTCATGAGCCACTGAGCTGCAGGCTTATCTGCACATAACCTTGAGGAGATGTTTTCTCAGATAAGGCTCCCCCTTCTCAGATGACTATAACATGCCAACCTGGCATAAAAACCAGCTATCACCTAAAGTATAGCTAGTCTTTCAGTTTTGGATCTTTAAGAGCCTGGGACAAGCCTAGCAATATTGGGTATAAAACCTTGTACTGCTAAACCTTAAACACTTTGTCTTCCTGTCCTCTACGGGGTTAGACCATCCAAGCTACACAGAACTGCCAGCAAAGGATCTTCCCCACCCTACTACGTCTTCCTCCTTTCAGGGATCTGCTTTCAACTCTCTGAATTAACAAAAATTACACGGAAAAGAAAAGACTTAGGAACTTTCGGTTTTATTTTGGTTGTGTAACCATCCCCGCTTATTTCTTTTTCCATGCAATTTCAGCCCTAAAATATCAGGTCAAAAGCACAGGAGAAATATGACATACATATATTCATAAATCTATTAGGCAGTATCGCTCTTCGTTTTGACCAGGGGCAGAGCAATAGCTTGTATCTACACTTAGGGTAAATTTCCATACTATTTGAATTTAATATAAGAATAACTTGCATGTCCAATCAAGGACCATAAAACACAGATAAGCAATGACAGAATATGAACATTTTGCAAGCAGTGATTGAGAGAAAGCAGAGACAATGAACTAAATTAAAATTCTGAGAGATGACTGCAGTCACCATGAGTCCTTTGTGCTGCTGCATGCCTCACACGAGGAAGGCCTCATGTGCCCTTGCTTTCAGACTTTTCTCTTGAGGAAGACATCGACAGCAAGTCACCTATTTGGGTCACAAGGCAAGATTCTGCCTTCCTAGCCTAAACGCTTCGGGATTCCTTCCTGTAGCAGAAGCCTCTGCATTTCCATGTACAGGGGGGACCTAGTTCTGACCTCTCTATTAGACTTGGTTGTTAGAAGAACGGACATAAATATAATAATGTCAACTATGCCTTCTGTGGTGTGCTAGGTAATGCTACTGCTTCTGACCACCCATATTTTCATAGTACCACCCGTAATTTCATAGCAGACTAATTGGTAGTTTTCAAGTTGGGTAAAAACTTCAGGTTTTCTATGGCTTGATACAGTGGCCTTAATGCCATGAAATAATAATAAATAAAAGCAAAGTCCAAGAGAAAAACAAATGATAATGTCAATATTTTATAGAAAGTATCTGCCGGTTACTATCTTTGAGTCTTTCTAGTGAGGCTATGCAAAATAATGTAATATTGAGGAAACATTTTTATTTCTTCCAAACATATTAAAAAGTAAACAGTAATATCTAAATCATGAGAGGAGAAGGTGAGGTGGGTGCCCCCATGCCCGGCCAGCAGATGAGGGTCAGGAGAGGGGATGACAAGATGGATGCCCTTATACATTGCCAGTGGATGAGAGAACAATGAAGCAGTTTACAGCAGGTTCTGCTTATTCATGTCTGTCTGCTTGGCCAGGCTTCTACTTTTGCCATCTGTCAATAGGGACACAGTCCAGTGACTAGTCCCAATTTCTGATTCTCTTTCTTCACATACAACTATGCATACCCAAATGTAGATATGTCTCTGTGTTTATATGTACACATGCAAATAAATGCATTGACAAAATAGCTTATAAAAATATTGTTGGCCAGATCAAAATATGGGGCCATCAGGGAGTTCTCTAACATACTTAGATCCAGGCCATTTTTCTGTATCACGAAGTAGGGTGTGCTAATATATGAACAGGTTAGGAAATTACAGCTATAGTGTAAAACATATTTTTTATTTAAAAGAGACTAGATCATGCACATGTGGGTAAATGTACTGTAACCTGTCACAGTGAAGAAATAAAGACTAGGTGTATTATTTAACCCAAAGGCTCCCTTCCATGTGGTGGGAGAGAGGATAAATGCGTGTTCTGAGTTAGCTCATCAACCCCGACAGCAGCCTGTCCAGGCTTTGGACTCGAGTTCCTCTCCTAATAAGACAGCTGACGGGCTGAGTGACTGGACTGAAGACCGAGCCACTCACTCTTCCTAAGCCCCTCTGTCTATATTTGCTAAGATGGCAGCACTCTAACATCTACCTCTCGTGCTGATGAAAGCTAATTTGTGAAAGCATGACCCCATTGGCACAGTTCTCTCTGTCACAGAGTCCGTGATCGTAGTGATGAAACCTCAAAACCTCACCCTGATTTGCTTATTGTGTGACTTGCTTTAATCTGTGGCAGGACCTCCCCCCTCCAATTTTGTCCTTTTGTACCTGGTAAGTAACACACCTTGCAGTCTGTAAAGAAATGGTGCTAACACAGATTTTCATAGTGTTTTCTATATAAGCCCTGCCAAATAGAAATTGAACCAAGACCTTAAGGATTTGTGCACATGGCTAGGATCCTTAACGTCAGCGAAATACGGAGATATCTGGCTGGGGTTGCTGTTAGGGTAACCTGATCATGTTTGCAGTTCAGCAGTTAAAACAAAGCCCAGTTTTACAATTAAAAAAAAATGACTCCATACTTTTCTTAAGTAAAAACTAGAGTCTCGTGTTAAATTGAATGCAACAGCCCCCTAAAATTGTAAAAAGCAATCATCACAGCCTTTATTGCAAAAGATCAGAGCTGAGAGTCACCCAAACGAATTTCTCAGCTCTGGAGACTCCAGCGACGGAGCTATTTATAGGACCTTTAAGTCCTTAGAAAAGAGGGAGAAAGCTGGACCAGGAGAGCCCCGTTTCATTCGGGACTGCACACACTGCTTGCATTAATCAGGACTCTGATTGCTTTCCCTGAAACGATTCAAGTATTAATGATTTCCCTGCCAGCGTCTGATGAGCATTTCCGCTGTCTTGATAATGTCTTTGCTTCATTCACATGGTCATACATTTTGATCAACAGTTTAGTTAGGTAAAATGTGATTGTTTTCTAGGCCATTGGTGTGTCAGCAGAGAGGACCCTAGAATGATTATTGCAACTTAAACTTAGAATTCGAAAAGATGGCGAGTGAAATATGAACATAGAGGTACCCCATGGAGCCCATGGCAGAGGCGGTTGAAATGGAACCAACTGAAATCCATTATGAATGAGGCTTTGCTGCCAGCATTCTCTTTGCTGTGGTGATCTAGAGCGGGGCCTGGGAAGCAGGACATGGGAAAGTCATTCCACGATAGAAAGACGCAACAACCAGGGAAACTGAGTCATGACACTATCCTTCGTGTCCTGTTCATAATCTCCTTTTACTGTTTGTCAGGTGACATCTTCAATAGTTATCAAAAAGAAAGCACAGTCAGCTAGAATTTTCCTGCGAAGGGCTAAGCAGACCAGCTGAGATTGGTTGGGTCACTTTCTGTTTTCTTAGGACTGTAAGGTGAAAGATAATGTATACATTGCCTTCTTCTTCATTAAATGAAGATATCTAAACTTCAAGATGTCCTGAGAAGATATCTGAACTTCAGCATTTTAGGTCAGAACAGATGGAAAGAGAAGCCAATAGCAACCCACAAATGCTGAGGTTCGATGACATTAACTCCATTGTTATTAGCCAAGTTTAGTGGCCTATCTGTGACCTCAATTTTCTTGTGTATGACATATGGGTAATTGCAGCATGTTTCTTATGGTTATTTTTCAGATTAAGTTATTTAATTCTTGTAAAGCTTTAAGACTATCTAGCACTTAGTGCATACATATTACTAAGAAACAAGGTGAAAAAAGGCAAATAACAAAATAGAAACTGCTTGCTTGGTATGGCAACCTTACATCTTTTGTCTCTGTACGTTGCCAGGAACAGGAAACTGTGCTCCGTAACTCTTCTAATTGGTGAGTAAAGGAGGCCCTAGATGGAAGACCATCGTAAAGATCTGAGCACATTAGAAGAAGGGACAGCAAAAGAAAATCCCAGTATTAGTCAGGAGAGGGTATTCCTGTCTACAGACTCTCACAGCAAGAGACTGGGAACTCCCAAGTATCACTAGCTTAGCATTGGCCACACCTGGGAAGGAAGGCGAGAGAGGTTCTCAGAGATTTGTGCTAATCACTCCCATGTAATGGTTTGGAGGAGCATGGACCCATGGGCTCTTATGTTTGAATGCTTAGTCCCCACTCAGTGGAACTGTTTGGGAATCATTAGGAGCTATGGCCCTGTTGAAGGAGGTGGGGTCTTGTTGGAGGAAGTGTGTCACTGGAGGGTGGGCTTTGACGTTTCAATATCCTATGCCAGGCTCAGTCTCTCTGACTGTGAGTGTGACAATGAAGGTTGCTGTTACTTCTCCAGGACATGTCTGCCTGCTGGAAGACTGTGGTCCCCATGATGTTAATTTACTAATTCTCTGAAACTCTAAGCAACCCCCCAAAAAAACGCTTCCATCTATAAAATGCCTTGATCGTGGTGTCTCGTCACAGCAATAGGACACTAATTATGACACCCCATCACATATTTGCTTCCAAAAGTCACGAGATGTAACATTGTGTTCTCGTCGACTGATGATGAGTTTGGTGGCAGTGAGAGAACTGAAGGAAGCTGACCCTAACGTTGTCTGAGTTGATGCTTCTTTAAGAGGCAGAGCCAGCAGCCGCAGAGGGAGGAGGTGAAGGACTTGCTTGCACTTTGCCTCTGGTTCATTCAGTTCAGAGGGGCAGGCAAGGAGAAAGCTGGGCAGCAGGGTGCTTCTGCCAGGACGTGGGACCCCACTGCTGAGTGCAGGTGGCTTAACGTTTCAAGGTTTTAATTACCTAGGATGTTTGTTAGAATTCCCATCTAGCTGCAAGAGTGTTAGCAACACAGGTTTGAGGGTCAGTACTGTCCTCGCCAATGGTCCCTGTGTGGATTTGAGATGGCGTAACGTTTCCTGCACAGGTACGTGGCCCTTTAATATAGATATACAAGGATGTTACTGCGTTAGTTCCACAACTGTGGATATAAACACAAGGGAAGAGACCCATTTCGACACCCTCTTCTCTCAAACATTTTTACGAAATCACTTCGCAAGGAAGGAAGATAGTTGGAAAGATGCTGGGCTCATACAAAAGCGAAGGAACACAAGGGAGGCAGTGCTGAAATTCTCATGCTAATTTCCCTGAGCTTTTAGAGTACAGATTTTTAAAAATGTGCCTGTACCTAACTGCTGATTTGTTATTAATTCCATAAACTGGAACATACTAGAAACTAATATTTCCACATTGCAATCATTGTGACATGATATTCAGATGGCAGGCTTCCATTCTTTGACAAGCCAGAGGCATGGCACTTGCCATGATTTTGAAAAAAAAAGTTATTGTGCTAAACATAATTACAGTTATTTCTTCTTCAACGGGAAGCTTGGTAATAGGATTTCTGTGTATGTTCCAGAATCTAAATTTCTGTTTATCTCTGAATAATTCCACAAAGTAATTGGTCTATTTTATTTGTATGAAACCCCAGCTATTGGTAGTTTGAAATATAGACACATTGTACACATGCATGAAAAATTTAAAGACAGAAAATAAAATCCATTGTTACTTTCAAAGCAGAGCATCGTGTTGTCAGGACCTTGGGGGAACCCGAGTTTCAGCGCGGTGTTTGAGGACCCAGGCCATAGTCCTCATTTAAAAACTTAACAAGAAATTTTAGTACGTTACTCAACCTCATTATAGCACAGATATTGCCTATGTAAATTATATGCAAATATATGGTCTTATCACTGTGTCCAGTTTCTATGAGATTTGGGTATAAAATGTGTATGAAAGCCACATTATATAACTATACGGTACTATTCATCATAGTATCATCTTCAGTATTCTGTTCTAATCTAAACATTAATATTTAAGTTTCTTGGTTTAAAATTTCCCTTTTTATTACACAAAGAAAATGTGGCTATAGTATCATCATAGAGATCAAAGCATGGCCACAATTCACAGAGGAAAGAATGGAAGACCCTTGACTCGTTTATCTCCAAATCTCTCCTTCTTCTTAGTACCATTTGAACAGTTGAGTCTTCCTCCATGAATGTTCTAAGCACACATGAATGTGTGTACAGAAAGCAATTTTATTTCAAGTTAGCTTATTTCTAACTTGCAAGTTAAATTCATTGAAACAAAATAAAGGCCTCTCTCCTCTGTTTTCTGTGTAAGAAAACAACACAATTAACACTGCAGCTCTTTCAGGTGGAGAATTGATGTTCCAAGGTCCAGGGAAGACAGACCTGCTTTCTGTATCCACAACAAGCCCAGATCTCGTATACAAATGATTGCGTTCCAGTTGTCATGGTCCTGAAACCCCCATCGTGCTAGCAAATGGGAAGTAACACCTCATGGCAGGCAATCTAGAATCATCTCGATGTGCTGAGTACCCGTGGCAGATCTGCCAGCATGCACAGAGCCCCAGTGTGATCACAGAGCTCTCTCTGCTCACAAACCCAGAAAAGCACAGGATTGCTCTGAAAACGACGCCCATGCTGCCAGCCTAGGAAGTGCAGCTCAGGCTCCTCTGTGATAGCCGACGACCACACCTGCCATTTGACAGGTGTGTGCTAAAATTTATGAAAAGCTTTTCTAGCCAAGCCACCGGCTGCTGAAAAGAATGGTGGATGCCTTGAGTCTTGACATTTATTACAGCTTTGCCGGCATATCTGTCTTGTAGAGTGTGATTTGAAAAACGGTATGTCTAACCATGATCTCAATAAGCTCATTTGTTCCAGGAGCTCATTGTACTTGTGCCTTCGGAGAGATGAGAAGAGGACCGACAATATAAATAATGGAAGCCTTTTTACGGAATGACCGTGCTGATTTCAATACGTAGACATCCCTTCTCCTATATTCCCAGGTGCCAAGGGAAGCAAGGGATCACAGTGCTGCTCGAACCTGTTCCTAACTGAGGTTCAACTTCCATTTTCATAGCCTCGATTTCAACCAGTTTGCCTAAAAATACTAAAATTGACTCAGTCAGTGGATGTTCTGTTAGTGCCGCAAATTGATTAACATCAGTCTGGAAAGTATGTCTTTAAGTGTATCTTAAAAGCTTTAAATGTTTCTTGTTTAATACTCAATTTATACAAGACTGATATACTTCTTATATTTCCATATTTATTATTCAGATAGTCTTGCTAGCTAATTATGGGAAAAATGCCATCCCTGCTTCGTACAGGCTGAGTAAGAGGGGGGGAGTAAAACACCGAGCAGCTTCCCTCAACTCGTGCCGTAGTTAGGCACGATTCCTGATGATCAGTGTAGCTATTTTCCTAGATAAATATAGGCCTATATTTGAAAACATTCATTTTGATAAATGTGTCTATCTATTGCAATACAATGCTCATTTAGGCTGAGCTGGTAATGTAGCACTTTAAAGGTAATTATTATGTTATCAAGACACACAATATTGTTTATCTTTCAGAGTACTCTGCCCCCTTTTTTCCCTCGGTGCTATTAAATATTTCATTTGATGAAAAGTTTACTGCTCATCTCTCTTCTACCTTATGTCTTCATGCTAGGCGATTGCTATGAAGTTTGCCATCTGCTTTTGTGCCTCCTAATTTTATCCTTTAGAAACGGCAATTCTCCTGGTGAAAACTAACCAAGAAATCTAAAACCGCACCTAAGAAGTGAAGGTAATAAAATTAGAGAGAACAATGGCTTAGTGACAAGTCTTTGAGATGTCTGTCACGGCAAGGCAAGGGGAACTATGAAACTCTCCGCAAGCGCATTTCAAATTCAAACAAAATCGAATTCACGTTCTCTCTAAAAGGCTAATTACTATAATTATCTCGAAAAAGCTACAAAATGTGAGTAAGGACCTCGTCCATTTGTGAGTGGAGAGAACTAAAAAGCTCACCCCAGAGTTGTCTTCAAAGTGTGAACCTAACACCTAGGGGTTTTTACAAGGAAATCCTTCCATGCTTTCCGAGACCCAACGACACTCTTTAAAACTTCTTTTGATAGAGTGGAAAGAGCAAAACCCAGTGGGATCCATTTTCCGTTAACCTGCTGGTGAGTGACCCCTCATGCTATAGAATATGCTTAGTCATGAACAGAATGAAGACGGGCTCCCATGGCTTTGACCTCTGCAGTGTACATTCTAGTAAAAACAAATTCTACATGTTTATTTCATCTCTGTAGGGAAACTAAATGATACACAGAAAGATATAAAATATGTATGAGTAAGTATGCAATAATAAACATTTTTATGGCAAACAAAATAAATGCAAATTAAATACAGCCTCGTGCTTTTGGAAAAAAACGTGAATTTTCCTGGGCAAGTGTTAAGGATAGATTGCTACAATGAAATTATTAACATAAATTGCATAGTCTGATCAAAAGAGACAGATAGTACTTTAATCTCAGCTAAATTACTAAGAGCATTTGATAGATTTCAAAGTCAATTTTCGAGCCCTACTCAGATGCTCCCTGTCAGCCTTCTTTGATTCCGTTGGCTGAAAGTGAATTCTCCCTTGTGCTTTCTTGACCCTGGATTTCCTTCCCATTCATAACACTTCACCCTCCCTCACATATACACGTTTGCATATCTACCCCAGCTGCTTTACCTTGGTATGATCTCCAAACATTGCATTTATTTCTCATCTCGCATAGCATCCAGGAGAGAAGTGCTATCTAACAAATGCTTGCTTAAGCCGTGTTGAAAAACAAGCACATGCCACTTAAGATGATAAACAATATGACATGCATTATAAGGGTAGCTGTTACTTGTATGATATCTTTCCTTGGCAGGATTTGATACTGGGTGGCTAGGTCAATCCCCTGGGTCAGAAAGCAGTGGTCCAGCAGCGTTGGTACTTACTCTGACAAAACTGTAGAAAGAACTGTGTATTCATTCTATAGTGAGATACAGTAACATTTACCGGGAGAAACAGCCACTGTTTCTTTCAACGCTTCCTATTCTTGTCATGTTTGGACAGTGCTTGAAAACGGTTTAAGTGGTATAATAATGGAGCAACTGAAAATGTCTACAACACTTTTCAGTTCCATGAAGTCGCAATTAAGTCAAGTAATTATACAGCAAACTAAAACTTGTCTTTTCAAAAGACTATGCTTGGCCTCTGACGAACACAAAATGCTTTCATCAAAGCGTTCTTACACTACTGTAGTTACAATATTACAGACCTTTATTAGGAAGTTATAGCTTAAGAATAAATCCAAAGTTTCTCCATAACGTATTTGCCCATTGTTCACACAAATATGATGATTTTATATTGCTTTTATCTCCACATTGTAAATAGTACTATTTTTTTTTTGAAAATATTTTTTTCTTTGTAGCTCCTTTTACCACTGGGAGCCAAGCAACTGCCTAGGATCTGAACCAACACAAGGGACTAGGTTGGAACTAGGGAAAAAACTGCTTCTGGGTCCATTTGTAACTGAAAGGCCTGAGCTACTTCCTGGAGTTATGGTGACATCCTGCCCCAAGCTGCTGCCAACAGTCACATCTGGGGCCATGCTCCTGTAATAACTGAGCTCTGTATGGTTGTCCATTGCCCTTGCAAAACATGTGTTGATGTAAGAGAGTCCTGTTGAGCTGGCCTCACCCTTCACTGGACTTTCTGCCTGCCCCTCACATATCTATCACAGGCCCAGGATAACAACTCTGACGACCCTAGCAAGGGAAAGCTGGTCCTGCCCTTTAATAGGAGAGCTGCCACCCTCCCCCAACCCCACACACACACTTGGTAAAGCTTGTACCAGCCCTCTCCATAGGCCTGGGCGAGCTGGCTCTGTCCCACACTTGAGAGGCGTGGTCCCCGTGGCCTGGACTGAGCAACTCAGTTGCCACCCAGGCACACTCTCAGGACGTGGAATAGGCACACCCCAAAACCTACCCGATCTATGACCTGCTGGAGCGTGTGAAGGGACCGGAGTGTGTGAAAAACAACAGCCGCAGGATCACGACGACTCAGGGCTAAAGCAGTATATTCTAGAGGAGTTTCTGTGAGGGTCTAGTATTGATGGTCTACCAAAGCCGGAGGCCTTGAACCTTGAACTGATGAACAAGTCATTACCCAATGAACCCTTGCAAGTGAAGCTATTCAGACAAAAATATAGACTGCATAATACACAGCAGCTACCAGTGCCACCAAGACAGATAAAGAGGGGATAGAGAGGTAGGAAAGATGGAGCAGCAACTTGGTTTTTTTTTTGTTATTATTTTTATTTTATTTTCTTTTGGGGAGTGTACACTAAGAGAGGGAGGGACATAAATGAAAGGACAGGGAGATGAGTGGGATTGCAGATTATTATGTGGCATTCTCAAAGACTCAATAAGGAAAAGAAAAGAAAAGAAAAGGAAGTATTTTTTCATACAATATATTCTGGTCATGCTTTCTTTTACCCTGGATCCTATCCAACCTATCCAACCCCATGCTCTTTCATTATTTTTTTTTTAAAAAAAAACACACACATAAAACACATACACATAAAAACACAGAATTGAAAACCATACTATAAAAACAAAAAACAAAAAAATGCCCAAAATAATATGAGACAAAAGATCTACAAATATATCATTGAGATCATTTTCTATTGGACATCTACCTCTGGTCATGGGGCCTAGTTTTAAGTGTGATTAATATACCCAGGGAAACTCTGTTGGGAAAAACTACTTTCTCCTTTGCAAGTAGATGTTAATTGGAGACAGCTTCTTGATTAGGGGTGCAAGCCCATGTGCATTTTCCCCTCCCAGGGCTGGGACTCCATCTAGCTTGAACCTGTGCGTGCTGCCACAATCTGCAAGTTTGCATGTGCATCAGTTCGTTGTGCCTGGAAGACACTGTTTCCTGGAGTCATCTATGCCCTCCGAGTCTTGCGATCTTTCTGCCCCTTCTTCCGCAGAGATTCCTCATGAGCATCCCATAGAGTCTGATGGAGACATCTGATTTAGGACTGAGTGTTCCAGTTTCTCACTCTTTACCCATTGTCCTGGTGAGTCTTTGTGTTAGTTCCCATCTAGGACAAGAGGAAACTTCACTGATAATGTCTGAGCGATTGTGTCGTATACAATTCTATTCCTATGCATGTTTGTCCTGTGAGTCTTTGTGTTAGTTCCCATCTAGGACAAGAGGAAACTTCACTGATAATGTCTGAGCGATTGTGTCGTATACAATTCTATTCCTATGCATGTTTGTCCTGTGAGTCTTTGTGTTAGTTCCCATCTATGACAAGAGGAAACTTCACTGATAATGTCTGAGCGATTGTGTCTTATACAATTCTATTCCTATGCATGTTTTGTTTGTTTGTTTTTGAGACAGGGTTTCTCTGTGTAACAGCTCTGGCTGTTCTGGAACTTACTTTGTAGACTAGGCTGACCTCGAACTCACAGAGATCCACCCACTTCTGCCTCCAAGATATTGGGATTATAGGTGTATACCATGACCGCCTAGTGACCAAGGTAACTCTTATAAAAGAAAGCATTTAATTGGGGTGTTGCTTATAGTTTCAAAGGGTCCATCAACACAACAGGCAACATGGTGGCAGGCAGGAGGGTAGGCATGGTGTTAGAGAAGTAGCTGAGAGCTTTACATCTTGAGTGGTAGGCAGAGAAAGGGGAAGAAAGAGAGCGAGAAACAGACAGAAACAGGGAGTTTACACTATGCCTGGAGTAAGCTTTTGAAGCCTCAAAGCCCACTTCCTCTCTGTCTGTCTGTCTGTCTTGTGGTTGTGTTTCCAAATGCTAGCTCTCAGCTACTGCTCCAGTGCTGCCATGCTCCTCGCCATGATGGTCATGGACTTACCCTCCCAAACCGCAAGCCCCAACTTGCCTTGGTCATGTAGTCTCATCACAGAAATAGAAAAGTAATTAATGTGGATCCAGATCCGAACTATTTAGCTTCCATATAGTGAAATATTGTTTCTATATTTTTTCTGTAGACTCCATTTCTTTTACCATCTATGCTGATTTTAAGCCTTTTCTCTTTACCGTTTCAGAATGCTAATAATTTGGCCTTCTTTACCAAGGCTCTTCTCCAGAAACATCACTAAGTTAATTCAATACTATTGGCACCAACAGAATTAACAATAGCACAGTGCTAAGTGTTTGGAGAATTGGCATTCATTTCTGGCTAGGTCTAGCAATAAACACAGGCTCATTGGATAGGAAATAAATTCAGGGATGATTCATATGCCATTGCTCTGGAAGCTGGAGGGCAGGAGTTTGAAGCCTATTGGCTGTGTTAGAAACTGTGGAGAGGGCAGAAAAACCAACCATGGGTACTAGGCTGAAGAGGGAAGTCAGAGACAATAGGAGACATCATGGCATCAGAGAGGAAATAAACCGGTTTTAGTTGGAGACAATGCTGAAGCTTCCAACACGGAAGAAGCATCTGCTTTAATCTCCATTTTGGACACATGACCTTGAACAGCATTCAAGGGCAGTGGCAATGAAGAGGTATCAGACTGAAAAAGCCTAAAGGCAGCCTTCAGGGAGTGGCTGTGTATTAAAAGATCATTGTTACTTGTCAAGAAGTTGTCATAGATCACATGTGTTTGTTCTTCCACATCAGAAAATAAAACTTACAGTTCTCTCAATATCGTGAATATTGAGGGGTAAAGTAAAAGTACTGGGTGTTTGAATAATCGCTGAATCAACACTTCTACCTCTGGGAAGCAGGAATTGTGAGATCAGGGTCAGTTCTCAAACTCCTATCAACACTTCAGCCTCGGCTCAGTCCCTTTATGATTCCATATCCAGGCACCCAACAGTCAAGTTTTTCTTCTCCAAAACTGAGGACAATAGCAAGTTCCATAGTGTTTTTTTCCTCCAAGTACCTTCTTTTGTATGATAATGGGCTAAGCGTTCACTAAACTTTTATTATAAATCACATTCAGGTCACATTCCAGATGTGTATAAATTTGTACATTTTCAGTCTCCTATTACAGCTCTTTCCAGCTTTTTTTTTTTTTTTTTTTTTTTTTTACTTTTATAGTTTGGAGACACGGCCTCACTAAGTCACCCAGTCTGGCCTTGAACTCACTCGGTTCTTCAGGCCAGTCTTGAACCTGAGATTTTTCTATCTCGGTCTCTCAAGCAGCTGATGCTACTTCTCAGTGCTACAGTCTCAGCATATTGAACATTTTTTGTGTTCTTATTCATTATAAAATAGATATTTTAAGTTGATTGGACATTTTCTCACTGTTAATCAATGCTAAACTTGAACATAAAATTTTCATTAACAAACTATCATTTTATATAACAATATTTAATGATAAACCTCAGAAATATATCTTTACTAAGAATGAGGAAAATAAGGTAAGGAAATAAAGGCTAGGCAGATTGAGGATTATCAATCTTTAGTCATGATTTATAAAATGAAAGTAAAGACATGTCTGAGTTCAAGTTTTCTCTACTGGGAACAATGCTCATGACTACAGACCTTTGGGAAAACTTTTGCCCTGCAGGGTTTAACCGCTTTCTCCATTCTAGTTGATGCTGCTTTGGAAGAGGGTCTCGTGTCCTTCACTTCATGACGAGAACTCCTGGTTTGTCCATGCTCTAATTTCATTCCTTATTGTAGTGAGCCGGACAGGATTGCCATTACAAGATGGTGCCACATCCTGTCTTGTTGGTTATAAACAACCCCATATTTGGCTATGCCTTTGAGAGCTGCATGTCCCCTGCTTCCCGCATGCACTGTGGATAAGGGTCCCTGGGCCTATCTCGATGCAGTCTGGTGTCAGCTGATGATGGCAGCCAATCACAGGGCAACCCGTGTGCCAATTCCCTATATAAGCATCCGCCATTGTGCCCCCTGCTCTCTCGTGTCTCTCTTCCCTCTGATCTCTCTCTCTTCTGCTCTCTCGTTTCCTGCCCCCCTTCGCTTCATGTGCTCTCCCTCAACCAAGTGCACTCCAGTAAAGCATGATCTGAGAAGAATCCTTGTGTGGTGGGTGTTTCTTCCTCGCGGGTCAAGAAGCCTGCCGCACCTTATGACAACAGCTTTATCACTCTGTGGAAACATGCTATTCTGCCATGCTACTGTCACCCAACAGCTCCCCAAGGCTGCTCTTCTGCACGAGGCCACAGTCTCCCCATGATCTGCCTCTTGCGCTGACCTTTCAGGTTCTACTCAAGGGTTTGTTCTTTCTCTACTCATCAATGGCCACACTGCAGTCTTGTCATGTCATCTGGTGCAGACTGAATCCCAGCATAGTCTTGCCCCAGGATCTTTCTATTGCTCTTCCAGGTCCTTCTCCAGAGGGAACCTCATCCAGCCCAATTCTGCTCTCGCCTTCTTGAAGTCTCCTCTCAAAACAGAGTACAAACATTCTACTCTCATTTTAATTTGCATCCATCCACTTTCCTCTCCCATTTTCTCAAACTTTTCACTATTTCACTCACCCCTTAGTTTTTAAAGATCATTTTACTGTCTGTCTTCTTGAGTAGAGTACAGACTCCATGAAGACAAGGATTCTTGTTGTGAAAATTCTCTATCTCTCCAAGGCTTAGAAGAGTTCCTGGCACATTATACATGCTAATTAATATGTCTTGGATAGATGAATAAATTAATTATATTCATTATAAAATCCATGTTGGCATATATTTTGTATGCTAAATTATGAATACTGCATTTTGATTTTTTATTCATCTGACAACATGAGATGTTAATACTTACACTCTCTTTTAAAGCTTTGTAGTTACAAGTTTTCAGTGATCCTTGAGGTAAAAGGAATGTTTCCAAGATAAAAACTATTTTCCAAGCTTACTCTAAGTTCTGAAAATGTTTTAAAGAAATGACAATACAGCAGAATTTTTCTGTTTTTGCCTTCTTATTGGGATGCTGAAATCTTAGCAGTTACAGACTTCATTAGTGGCCATATGGCCAAGTAATCTCACCATAGACCTTTGCATTAATTTGCATTTTCATTTAATTCTGCCTCTAATTTGTACGTACTAAGATTGATGATTCATTTACTTTTGAAAGAATTAGAGATTCTCATTTCATTGATTGAGCTTTCTTCTCCTGAAACTGATCTTTATAAGTCAGTTTTATCCCTACTTAGGTTAAATTTGTAAAAAAAAAAAAAAAAAAAAAAAAAAGGAGAATCATCATCCAGAACTTTATCCCAACTATTCTAACATACAAGTAGACAAGACCTTCATGCCAGGTGATGCAGCTAACTTGGACAACCCGTAGTGGCTCTATGGGCTATGATTTTAGGGAATGAGCTCTTCCAGATCCTTGGGCTATATAGCTCAGGGTACAAGAAGTACTGACATTGAAAGGAGGACTTGTCACATCCTGAATGCAAAATGGTCAATAGAAAAGAAAGGGAGTAAAGCACCCATCCCACATTTCGTAATTACTTAAACAGAATGATGACTTGGGTCTTTGGATAGGAAAATAAAGCCCATGCATAGAATACAATTTATGTCTGGTCTTCTGGGTCTAAGCTAATGGCGTTTCTGTGGTAGCAGTGGCTTAAATGGCTCAAGGCTTCACTTAAAGAATAATGCCACTTCGGTGGCTCCATATTGGTGTCAGTTATTTGTAGCTTGGAGATTCAGTTGCCAAATTAGCTTTAATAAATGTGAGTCCATTAATTAGCATGCGTTACCTAATATTCTGCTGTTACAATAACTGTATCTGTATTTGTAAGTTATCTCTGGAGTAGGAAATGGCAGAGGCCAGCTGATATCAAGTGGAAGAGAGTTATATTATCAAATTAGCTTGTTCCTGGGTCTTTCATAGTAGGTATTCCTTCATAGACTTGGATGGATAATAGATTGATCGGTCTTTACCCTCCATTCCCATTCCCATACATGTGTCCCATAAGCATTCCATGTACCTAGGCTACCTACCTTTACAGCCAGACTTATTTTTCTTTTACGTATCTGTACACTCAATAGAACTTTAACCATTTGTCCCCAGATATGAATAAATTGTAGTATTACTCAGTTTTTCAAAATGAAAAAGAGGGTGCATTACATTTTATGTGTTTGCTTCTTTTCTTCCTTGTTCAGTTGGTACTAAACAACTCACTTTACAGCCAAAGGAACAAGCTCAGTGGGAAATATGATAGAATAGTGGCTGCTTTCACTGATACTTAGAAACCTTCATCTTGTGCTAAATTCCTCCTTCATCTCCAGCAGTTTATAATTTGATTGTTTTGACACAGGGAAAAACTGCTTCTTTTTCTGTAGTATCTCTCTATATATTAATTTACTGGAGTTTCTCCCCCCAAAATTTACTCACATTTCAATCCAAAGTTAAAATTTGCTTTTCAAAGGACTTGAGTGAATGCATTCCTGCAGTCATCCAGAAATACAGACAATAAATTTCTAGATATAAGTGCTGACTTTAACCCTGTATGCCACTGTGTTTGAAACGTCTCCCTATCACCCTTTCATGAGAAGGTTCTGTTAATTATCATTGTCCATAGTCAAGTTCCTATTAAGCGATGATTGGATTTCAATACTGTATAAATCTGATGAAGTAGGTATAATCTTTCTTTTTAGTGACCCAATAGCCTCTTCAGTCACTTAATTATGGGTTTTGAAAATGGCTCAAGTCTAAAGAAATGAATCACAGATCTTGATTTTTGTTGGCCAACAACCCTTGGCCCTCTGGTCTTTTGCACTTGATTTCCTCTGATATAAATCAAGAAACTCTCTCATTATATATACATCTATACAACCCTTAGGATATTGTGTTCTTTCAACTGTCTCTATTATTATTTAAAGTTAAGGTTTCCTTGTTCTGCCTAGCCACTTAACAATTTATAATGTTTTGGCTTCTGGAGGTTAAGTACTTTGTAACTTGATGGATTTTTGGGTTCATAGTAAGTATCCTTGCTTAGGTCAACAAATCAATGTATATAACAAAATTCTATTGTGCATGTTAACTTATAAAGAATGGCCAATAATAAATGTCCTATTCATGCTGTTGCTCTTTCCCCACTGCATCCCTCTGCCCTTGGCAAGTCTTATCTTTCTTGTGACTCCCCATGGAAAATAATCTTCTAGTAAGTCTTCCAACATGGTGCTGTATAGTCAGCTCAGGATGCTCAATTTCCTGAGCCCTTTCTTTCTGCTCTCTACCATGACAATTCAGCATTTTGCCTTCTCTTAGGTTAGTTTTTCTGTGCTTTTAGCCCCATCCTAGTAATGAGCTCACATTATATCTACCTCCTAAGTTCTGCCAGGGTGAATTAGTTACTTTTCTGTTGCATGGTAGAATACCATGACCAAGCCAACTTAAAGAGGAGAAGTTAATTTGGGTTTATGATTCTAGAGCAGCAAGAGTCAATCACAGTGGGGAGGTTGGGAGCAAGCAGCAGGAACAGGAAGCTGAGAGCTCACATGTCAATCACAAGCACAGAATAGGAAGAATGAGAGTTAATTGGAAATGGCTCAGGCTTTTAAACTTTCAAAGCCTTTCACCAGCGACACACTTCCTCCAACAAGATAACACCTCTTAAACCTCCTCATATAGTGCCACCAACAAAGGACCAAGTATTCAAATATCCAAGGCTATAAGGGATGTTTTCATTCTAACTACCACACAGGGTATATATGGGGTTGGTGGGAATGGGGGAGCACTCCAAGGCCCACAAATTCTTCCATGTATACTCTAATGCTGCTCTGGCCTTCTTATTGAACAACCAAAGACTCTATTTTCCACACCTATCCAAGCAGCCCCTCTAAGCTCGTGTTGGCTTGCTTCTTAGAATAACTACTTGGTTTGGGTAACATGTAGAAGGAGCAGCGGGCTGCATTTCTGCCACCCAGCTGCCTGATAGCTTTTGCCCCAAAATAACAACACACAATTTATATTCTTTTAAACACTGCTTGGCCCATTATATCTAGCCTCTTCTTGGCTAACTCTCACATCTTGACTAACTCATATCTAATAATCTGTGTAGCATCATGAGGTGGTGACTTACCAGGAAGATTCTAGCGTATGTCCATCTTGGGCTGGAGCTTTCTGGTGTCTGACCCAGAGAGAAGAGGCATGTCGATTGCCTCACTTCCTCCCAGCATTCTGTTCTGTCTACTCCACCCACCTATGTTCTAACCTATCAGGCCAAGCAGTTTCTTTATTAATTAACCAATGAAATCAACAGATTGATATATGACACTCCCACATCAGTAACATACATACAGACTTTCCTTACTCAAGTAAAAGTGACATGTTTGGTCTTGTCTTTAACCTTTTTCAAAATAAAGTTTCTTACACCATTTAAATCTGGGAATTTTCTTCACCTTTCTCTGCTCCTCGTGTGAGCCATGAAAAATTTTCTGTATATTTGTAATGAAATCTTTTTGCTTTGGGACCTGGATTTCCTTTGGCTGTTATTCATTTTTATTGCACATTTTCCTTAATAGAGCATCCACAGCTCTTAAATATCGCCATCCTATTCTATTCTATTTGTAGTGAGTATTCCTTCCACATACTGCAAATATCTGGTAGGCTGTTCCCAATGTACTACTTTCTACTTATATATCTTCCAAATTCACCCCCATATTAAGGTTTGATAAGGAGACTGTCATTTTGTTACCAGGGCTATTGGCACCTCACCTCCATCAGTGATGGGACATTCATTGCTGGATGGACATGAGTGATCCAACTGCAGAACTGTGTTATTGCCCGATTTCTCAGACCATGACTGAGAGCGCTCATCATTCTGAGCCATTAAACGAACTCTAAGATAGCAGGGATTTTTCAGGGATCAATGCCTGTGAGAGAGAAGAGGAAATAGTAGGGAAGTAACTCCCAACACCTACTCTGCAAAAAAATCTGAGATAAATATTGCACACCAATATATCCTATGTCAAGCCAAGATGGGGAGGCATCTATCCATCTGCATTGCTTGGTGAATTAATGTGGCTTTTTCCTGGGGGAAAATGGAAACATGAGTCAGGTTAAGCGTGCAAATGAAGTGGGTATTAAGGGAGCTAAGAGTCAGGGGCTCTCTGTGTACCTCTCAAACCTAAGCAGTAGATTTTTCTGCATCCTGTAGCAGAAGCATGCAGAGAATGGTATGGGACCAAAAGGAGTACGCAAAACCCTTTTCCTTGTGTACAAACTACTTGTAGTGAGGGTTGGACTGGAAAGAATTGTCCTTGGCTTCACAAGGTAAATTGTTCTTTTACAGCCTCTTCCCTTCCCTCCCCGGTCCCTTTGTGTTCTTAACTCTCATTAAGAAACACAAAATCAAATAATTAAAGAAACAGGAACCCAACCCAATAAACACCAGACCAAGTAACCCAAAGGAAAAAAAAACAAAACAGGACTCTCACACTGGCAACTGCTCATGAATAATTCATGCAGAGTATTACACTCTTTAGGAGAATATACATGTCAAACGTTTCAGCAGGGAATCTGGAACCTAACAAGTTCTCAATATGTTTAGCTGGAAATAGTCGTAAGTGTTCTGGGGAATAATTTGATTTTGTGTCCAGTAATTTGCCTGGAGGCAGTGAGGATTAAATCATGTCAGAATGGAAAGACAACTTATGAATGTGTCTTATGTTGTTTTAAGAGATGCCATTTTTGGTGAAGATGGTAGAGGGGCTTCTAGGACTTGTCACAAGAACACAGGATTTTGCCACATTCTGCCTGTGTAAGGACAAAGGCTCTGTGTCACGTCCACCAAACTAACTCCTCATTTCCATGCAGACAGTGGCTCCTATCCAGGTCAGTGCAGCAGTGTTAACGGGGGGGGGGGGGGGAAGAAATTCTTACTAAGGGTTTTCAAAAAATGACTCAGTCTTATTCAGAACCAGAAATATCTGACTTCCATTCCAATGTGATGTAAAACCAGGCATAAAAATAGCACGAACTGTTTCAACACTATGGTAAATAATTATCAATCACTTTTTAAGAAAGATGCTAGCATTCCCTTCTTGTTGAGTGGGAAGGTATGATTTATTTTTTTCCTTATCAATTATGACCTACATTTAACAGAATCTATTTCTCCTCCGGCCTTGAGCTACATTGCATAACACAGTGTGGTGCGGCTGGCAGCTGCCAGACACTATAAATAGTGTACCTCGGGAAAGCGCCCTCATCAGGTTGCCCATTACACACTGGTGCTGCAAGCCAGAGGCTGTTCCTACTCAGTGACTCAGCTCCCTGAGAACGATGTGCCAAGACTCCTTTGGATAAACCAGCAGGTCAAAGCTAGTATCCATAGCCAAAGTCATAATTTATCATGAAAATTTAATGGACATATTGATAAATTAGAAAGAACATAATGTTATTTAAAAATCATATTGGGAGGCAGAGGCAGGCCGATCTCTGTGAGTTCGAGGCCAGCCTGGTCTAGAAGAGCTAGTTCCAGGACAGGAACCAAAAGCTACAAAGAAACCCTGTCTCGAAAATCAAAAAAAAAAATCACATATGTTAATAATATTAATCACCACAGTTATCAATTTTTTATGAAAGAAAGATATGAAATTCTGCTTCCAGAGTGTGGAAATAGATTGGTCGATTTCCAATAGACCAATGAACATAAACATATTAGAATCCATAACCTGGTCCTTTTTTGGATTCCCAAAACTCTTAAGACAATAAAAATATATGACATAGGGTTACACTAGCAGTTTTGTCTGTTGTGATGGTTATTATGTGATCAAGTTAATAAGATATTGGAGTACATACAGTTTAACATCTGATCACAACACACTGAAGACAATCTATCTCATCAACTTTCTTGATATTTTAAGGTTTACCTTAAAAACTTGTAATTTATATAAACTATGAATCGACCTACTCAGCAATTCCAAGATATATTTTTGACTGTTCTTTGGTGATTTACTTGAACTGGTTGAAAAAAAGTCATAACCTGCTTGTGATGGTTCCTTGGCCTGTTTGCAGCATCTGTCTTCAAGGATGCTACCGCACCACTTCAGTGAGAAGTGACTTCCTTAAAACGACAGTATTGTGAATTTTGTCCTCAGGATAATAACTTCTGAAAAATTGAAGGGTGAAAATTCTCACCTTTATAGCTTTCAAATGATTCCCACTCCTAAATAGTTAATAAGTTAGCTACTACAAGATGTTGTCAAATTTGCTTCCTCTGCCTTTCAGGTTTTCTAAGAATGGCATTAGCAAGGACTAGCAATTATTTTTTACGAACTGTTCAAGATAATCATTGAGAAATGTAGCAACCTTTAAAAATTATTACACGTATGTATTTACTCATTCATTCATGTGCACATGTGCTTGTATGACAGAAGATAACTTGCACAGATCAGCTCTCTGTCTCTCTCTCTCTCTCTCTCTCTCTCTCTCTCTCTCTCTCTCTCTCTCTCATGTTTCCCAGGGTTGGAACTCGCTCGGATCATTAGACTTGAAAACAAAGACTTTACCTCCTTAGTCACCTCAGCAATCCTCTGTGAGGTTTTATGTCCTAACTATGTAACTAACTATGACCTTCAAAATTAGCTTCCCAAGTAGTTGCTGGACACTCTACTACGCTGATAATTTTCGATAAAGAGTACTCAAGGCACTGAATGTTCTAAATCCCACAGACAATTTCCATGGGCTCACATTCCTGTTTCCACTTTTAACTTGTCTCCTGGCTATCTCATTAGAGAGTCTTTGTGTTTCTCTGGCTCCAGTCCCGATTTCTGCCTCACCACGAAGCTGTTTTCTTTTCTCTCCGGCCTCTCCTCTGATTCCTATCTCATTCCATATTCTTTCTTTTGTTTCACTTACCCTTCTTTCCTCAGCCACAGTTACAACTGTTTTCAGGATGAAGAAGACATCAGAATTGGGGAGACACTCCAGTCAGTAAAGTGTTAGCCGTACAAACCTGAGCCCCTGAATACAATTCCTTAACCCAGATTTAGTTGAAAATAAAACAAACAAACAAAACAAAACCCAGTGGATATGATAGCACGTGAGCTATCATCTCGGTCTTGGGCTAGCAGTTAAGTGGAAGGTCTGCGGACTACTAGCTGATCAGCTTACTGTACCTAGCAAGGTCCAGGTGAGCAAGACCTTGTCTCAGAACTCAAGGTGAATGACTCCCCAGGAACAGTGTCCCAAGTTGCCCTCTGGCTTCCAAACAAAGGTTCACACTCATGCCACCTGTGATCTCTCTCTCTCTCTCTCTCTCTCTCTCTCTCTCTCTCTCTCTCTCTCTCTCTCACACACACACACACACACACACACACACACACACACACACTTTTTTTTTAAAGGAAGGCATCAGAATGCTGAGAAAGAGGGATTGAGAATGGTGTGTACTTGTACTTCCTTCCATTAAAACTAAACCAGTAGAATTTGGAAAAATGTGGGAGATTTGGTATTACCCAATACATACTGCTTATAATAGTTCTAAATTTAGCACCATTAATAGAAAGGGAAGTGAGTGGATGGGGAGATGGCTCACTCAGTCTAGTGCTTGCCACATGAGTATGAGAACCTGATTTCGGTCCCCTGTGCCCACAGAAAACGCTGTGTATCAGCATGCACCTGCAACCCCAGAGCTGAGAAGACAGAGGCAGGGGATCTAGGATGCTGTCCAGACTTCCTAGACAATTGGTAAACTTTGGTTCAGTGAGATACCTTTTACTGAAAGGTAAGATGGTGAAGACACTAGACCTATGGTCTCCATGGTGACCCGCGCACAACACATAAACACACACACACATTCCACACACATACACACCAAAAAAGAAGAAAGGAAGGGAGAAAGAGAAGGGAGAAAGAGAGGGAGGGAAGAAGGGAAGTTAGAATACATTAAAAAATTCCCGCTTTTAAATTTATAAATATAAGTTAATCGAATTTCTCTTGAAATTTTAAAATAATCTGATGCCCACATAAAACATATGTATTTTGTGGTTGCCATTCTGAATTGGTGGTATTAAATAAGAACTCGTCTTTTAAAAAATGTATTACCTGCACTGCTCCACCATGAACTGATTTAAAAAGAGTTTTAGTTTGTAACTCACATAAAAACATCATTCTCACTAGGAAGACAAAGTCAAATCAGACTTTTCTATGTTGCGTAAAGGTAAATTCCTCAAAAGAAGCGTGTAAAGGTTTTGAAACCAGGCTATTCAAAGGTAATCTATAAACAAGATTACAAAATCAAGGTGCAATGTTTAATTTAAAATAAAACATTGGTATTGTCCTAGAAGATTTACCATTCTTTTCTATCTTTTGAAGGGTATACTGTATTTATTGGTTATGTAATCTAGACTGCTTCAAGGTGTTGTATTCCAGACGGAAGTGGCTGGGAAGTACAATGACAGTCCAATCCTGAGCTAACCTTTGTGAATGGATTAGTTAATTCTTATTCTTAATGTCACAATAGCTGATCATTTGCCTTGATGACATTTCATTAACATTTATAGTCATTTACTAAAACAAAGGATTTTATCTTGTTGGGTGTGTTTCTAACTGTGAACCAAAGATTCCCTTGACCCCTCTTTTTATTTGGACCCCGTGTTTTCTGTCAGAGCACTGCTGAAAAATGATGTAACACCCTGCATACTGCGGTGTTATTCTTAAAACTCTGCCTGCATGCATTTCTCTCCACTCAAAATTTCAACCTATCCTCTGTATGATGGAGAAAGTCTGAACCTTAAAGCCAGACTCTCATAACTACATAACAATTCATATGCAGTGTGCTAACATAATTTAGAACTCATTCAACCTCACAGCAATGTATTTTGTTAAGACATTATGCCCAAATGTGACCCTAAAATCACACTAACCTGGAAACTGGCCCTTGGAACATCTAAAGGTTCTTATGCTGACTGTACATCTTCCTCAGGGTCACATGCACGTATTTCTCCTGTCTATGTGGATCGATTTAGTATCAATACTTCATAAGGGGAGGGAGAGAGAGCTCCTGAGTACTAGGCAGCTCAGTTATGTAAGTAAATTGATTGTATTTTGGAGCCAGGCAGGGCAAGTTCTTTGGCAAATGAGTGTAAGTTTACAAGAAGAAAAAATAATTAGCAAAGTGAGTTCTGAAAATTGGATTCAAAGGTGCTAGAGGGAGTAATGGGAAGGAGCAGACATGAAATAAATACCATGTGCTCATGTATGAAATTCTGTAAAAGATTAAAAAAATAAAGTAATAACTAGGGGGACTATCAAAGGTTTCTTTCTACTCTCTCAAAAACTGAACATGAATTGAGTCCTTGAATCCAGGTGCCTTTTGCCACCTTACAGAGTTAATATCTGTGGTGATGTACCCAGCCTAATGAGTCTATATGTGTCTTAGGGTTCCTGCTGCTATGAAGAGACACCATAACCACAGCAACTCCTACAAAGGAACACATTTCATTGAGGTGGCAGCTTACAGTGTCAGAGGTTTGGTTCATTATCATCATGGCAGGCAGACATGGTGGTGCTTACATCTTGATCAGGAGGTAACAGGAAGTGGACTGAGACATGAGGTGTGGCTTGAGCATTTATGAGACCTCCATGCCTGCTTCCATAGTGACACACTTAGTCACACCCACTACAACAAAGCCACAGCTCCCAATACTGCTACTCTGCTTGGGGGACATTTCCTTTTAAACCAGTGTAATTTACCAAAGCTCCTTTCTTTCATTTTATCTTTTTGAGACTCAGCCTCGCTGCACATTCTTCCTGCCTGGGTCTCCTGAATGCTGATTCTGCAGGGTACACTGTGTATAAGTGTAGCCAGCTCTGTGTTTTAAAGACAACCAGACCTAGGCTGAAGTCTCACTAGAGATTTGGAATTCGATAAATTATCTAAGTGTCCATCTTTTAGTCTGTATAGCAGGGTGATAGTGCTGTTCTCCAGGGTGGTGATTTTCACAGGAGGAGATAGAATTTAATCTTTTGTGGGGGTTGGTAATGGTGATGGCATCTTGGTGACGGCATTTGTAGGGACTGTAATACTCTGGTAAGTAGAGCCATGGTACACAGCCCCTATCATAGAGGACTTTGTCGTGAACTACTTTTTAATAGCTGTAAGACTTTAATTTAGATAAAAATTTTCTTTATAGTTATCTAAGCCTAGGATGTTTTACATAAAAATGCAATGTTTGTGTAGTTTTATTTTTTTAACAAAAATTTCAAAATGTTCCTTTTTTCTTTCCTCTCTCAAAATCCTTCCACTTACCCGACTTTACCACCTCTGGAATTTATGGCCTTTCTTTTTTTCCTTGTAATTGTATGTAAGTACAGCCTGTTCTGTCTGTTTCATGTTATATGCATAAAGTTCCAGAACTATAGATTAGCAACATGTAAACTGAGGAAAAAATACTTTATTTCCTTTCTGCTCTATTGTCAAAGTTGATTCATCCTGTGGAAAAGGAATCACATAGCCCATTCTGATGTGGTGTATACAATTAAATCATCAATGCAAGTGTCTATCAGACAGCAGCTGAGCAGATGGTACTCCCAGTGATGCCTGGGTTTCACCACTGACTCTCTTATTACGTGTCCCAGAGTAGTAATTCTTTGGCATTGATGAAAATGAAACAAGCATGTGAAACACATTAATAAGCTGCATATTCTTTTAAAAAGTCTTTAATCTGACAATATCCTAGCAATATCCTACGATCATATTCACCCTGGTTAGTCTCTCTTCTCTCCCCCACTGTTGTTGGTGCCCCTATTTTTCCAAGTGAGATCTGCTCTCATATCCTGCTTTATTTGCTTGGCTGTTTATTTTTCTTTTGTCTCCTGGACCTTGGAGGAAGGCATGATATAGCTCTCTCATTTAGAGTTGAAAGCACGATCGTCATTTATTCCCTGCATCTGGGACAGTGAAAAGTGTCTTTGTGAACCATTGTACACTGCAAACAAAAACTTCGCTTGTGCAGGCTGAAGGCAGGACCAGACTGTGAGAATAAATATAAATATTTAGGAGGTGCTAAATGTTCACTCAGCAAAATATCAGCAGTAGATTCTCCCTCCTTCCGCGGCCTATACTTCCACGGCATTTGACCAGGTTTACAGTATAGGTATGAGTGTCCTGCTTGGAACAGAAATTTTTATAATATATGAATTATTTCTCCTTTATCTCTTTTTTATAAGGCAATTAAAGAAATATAACATTTTCAAATTTTAATTATTTTATGTGTATGAGTATTTTGCTTGCGTGCATATATGTGCACCACAAATGTTCTAAAAACACGAGTGAAGGTAGGTTGTATGAGGCTTGGCTTTCATGACTGGAGCAGAAGTGTTGCATGATAATCTGTTCTGAAAGGTAGAGATGGCTGAAGGCGGGGTGTAGCTATGGTTTTGAGATGACCGAAGGAGACAATTCTTTCTGGGGCTATTGGGGGAGCTAACATAATACCTGGTACAGAGTAAGTGCTAGCACATGGTAGCTGTTATTATAATTAGGAGGCTGGGCACTAGGAGGATTGAGTGCCAATGCCAATCAGTGCAGGGTGGTACCCACAGGACACGAAGCCTGTTTCTTGAGTAAGAATTCAGTTCTGGGGAAGCCTGATGTCAGAAAGATGTCATGGCACCTTCTACTTCAAGATGCTAATTAGTGCAACTTTGGGGCTCTAAATTTAAACCTGGACTCTCATAGGAAGGGGATACAGCAGCTGGTCCAGTCCAAATAGAAAGGGTGGGCAGATTAGCAGTTTGGTTCAACTAGCTTCTTCATCTTCATCGAGTAGACAGTGGTGCATGGGAGGTTGCTTTAGTTGTCTGATTGCCTGTGTGACCTGCTCTAGTGTTGCAGTATTAATTTTGTAGTCCCATGTTACTGAAGTATATTATTGAGGAGAAAAACCTCAAATGGCATTTTAGAACATAGGCAGAGCCTTTACGTTTAGGGATGGTTACCTTGACCTTAAGTATAGAATGCTCTAATAGTACATTGGAACCTACCACCATTCTTAATTCTTATTTGGCTCATAATTGATGGTGGATTCTTGGCATTAGGTACTACTTGTGGTCAGTAATATAAACAGCTGAATGTTTTGATAAGAAATTAAAGATTGCATTGATTAGATGATGTGTTAACATTCATCTCACATGCCAACCCCAAACATTATAAAGAAACTTCGTGGCAATGCATGACTGACTATGTAAAACAATAAATGTATTTAAGAGGAGGATGAAAATTTTCTTTCTTTCCTTGAGCTAATCACAAAGCATAGATTAAATTCCTTATTTAAGAAGACTGTTATGGATTTTTGTGCCCAGGGCAATGAAAAATGTATAATCTTTCTTTAAATGGAGTCTCCCAAATATAGCCACTGACTTATAATGCTGATTGGCCAGAATAATGAATAAAACATGAAATGAACATTGAAATAATTTTATGATGATAATGATATTAGGTAAATAATTAAATACAAAGTGACACAGTATACTAGGTTTTGATACTCTGAAAAATAACTGGGCAATGAATGATATTAATCAGTGGAATGGCAAGAGATTTTACTTTTAAGATATATAATACTGTATAAGGTGAAGATATGAATGGACTTAGAAGTGGAAGGCGATCTTTTCCCAAAAGCTCCTTCAACTCTGGAGTTTGTTTGACTAGAATGCTTAGGAAAAGAGAAACTGGCTCAATAGTTTAGGAATACACAGGCTTTTGGAACTCCACCAGTTTCTGATGTAATGTACATATGGAATCGAAATAGCCCCTCACCTATGCCTCTCAAATACCATTTCAGTAGAGATACAATACTTTGGGAATTTCTTCAAGCATTATGTAGCATTTTTTCTTTGACTCTTGGCTTGTCGTATAAGACATGTTCTTCCCTTTGTGAATGCATTTTTTTTTTCCTGAAAGGTAATTCTCCGTAAAGCTGCACTCTGGATAGTGCGATCTCTAGTGTGATACAAGCTTAGGAAGGAATGGACACGATTCCAATGGATAGTGCGATCTCTAGTGTGATACAAGCTTAGAAAGAAATGGACACGATTCCACCTGGGACTCCTAGTTTCCACACTCATAATTGAAATATATACACTACATGGTTTCTTTGCCTTCAACATTAATACCCATCTGCTGAAATGGCAAGGTGCCTGCTCTCTGGTGGTTGGATAGATGCCCCGGAGCACAGGTGCCTGGCAATGATGGGCTTAGAGAAATCCTTGACAAAACATTGTTCGTGACATTTCCTCCGCAGGCCATCTCTCCTGGGTACGTGTTATGCAGAGGGCTCTCCCTTCCTGTCTAATGTCAGGACTGTGGCTGTATGTCTTCAGAAATTTCTGCTCGTCATTAAAAGCAAGATCTCAGAACAGGGTGATATTTGAAAGTAGAAACCATATTTTTTTATCTTGAAATCTAATTCAGATTTCATAAAAAATTTCTTGAAAGATTTTAAATATCAGAATTTTAAGCTCTGATTACCTTTTCAAGCACTAGTGATCTATTATATTGTATTTATGCCCACTAAACTTGGTGTGATGAATTCAAAAGCTAAGGCATAACCACATATGATGGATTTAATGACATGTATATGCATGTGCACATCTCAAATAAGTCTGCCACATAAACATTAAGGCCTAAACTCATGTTCCAGCACCCACATAAAAACAAACTTTCTTCTAATGACAGTGTGGGGGACATGAGGAAAGGAGGGCCCATGGAACTTGCTATCCAGTCAGTCAGAGTAAAGCAGAGAGCAAACTCTAGGTCCCAAGAGAGACCCCATCTTAATAGACAAAGGTAGGAAGTGACTGTAAACAGCATCCACCATCAACCTCTGCCCTCAGCAAATTCATATGCCCTTATCACCACACACACACACACACACACACACACACACACACACACACACACACACACACA
>NC_022011.1:87480741-87492729 GCF_000317375.1 Microtus ochrogaster
CTCTCTCTCTCTCTCTCTCTCTCTCACACACACACACACACACATACACTCACACACACACTCCACTAAATTTTTTTGAGTGAAAGTTTCCCATTGGAGAATTGGAGAAACTTAACCCCGTGTTTAGACCCTCGGGAGTTAGAAGGTCTAAAGTACTATTACAGGTTTGATCCTGTACCTAGGTTATTCTGGGATTCAAGAATCCATACCGCCCTTCTCATCTTTTATAGCTTGGGAATATCAAACCATGCTAGTGCTTTTGTCAACTTTAAGAAGAAATAACAAAATCAAACTCCACTGAACATGTTTGTTCTTTCTTGAGAGGTTTGAAATTGATGTATATTGTTTAAAAGACCACAGAATTATGTTTGTAGTACAAGTGTGTAATGTGTGTTATATGGGCTACATAATTCCAGTTGTGAAGGATTCCTGGGAAGAATAAAGTATGGACTTGAAACCTCTGCGACTTAGCTTCTCATTGTCATTTTGTGAAGGGTAGTGATTGTATCTGCTCATATAAGGCAGACACTAGGTTTCCCATTATGCTCGGAAAAAGTCCAACTCAACACCCTCACTGTCTTTTGTTTCAGCTCTGTTGCCATCAGACAACCTAGAAGACTTTTTTAGTTCAGGATTTTGTGAAAGCAGAAAGTCAATTTTTGGTGTTCATCAGAGCCAATAAACTACAATAAGATCTCAAGCCAGTTGAGATTTTAATTTTATTTCTCTCTCTCTCTCTCTCTCTCTCTCTCTCTCTACCCATATGTGTATATGTATATTTGCATGTAGGTGCCTATTCAGGCAAAAGATAACGTTAGATCCCTGGAAGCTGGAATTAAATGTGTTTGCAAGCTGCCCAATGTCCATGCTGAGAACCAAACTCAGGTCCTCTGTGCAGCAGCAAGCGCTCATAATGGTGGACATCTCTGAGCTCTGTATATTAATATTAGAATTTTAAGAAGCTATTTATGGTATTGGCCATCCTCATCTACTTCTCATTTATGGAGGGGGCTATCATTGTCTACTTTCCATTTGTGGTGTTGGCTATCATTGTCTACTTTCCATTTATGGCACTGGGTAGCATTGTCTACTTTCTAGTTCCTCTTTGCTTAGGGATTAGATCTGTTCACAAACATTCTGTTTAGGAAAGGACACTTCTTACAGAATAAGATGCTTCTCCCATGACACAAACCTTACACATTTTGCAAGGTTCCCATGGTTGAGTACCCCCAGTCCTTACCATGTTTTTAGTTTATAGAGCCGGACAATGGACAGTTTCGCATATGTGTATGCAACTATTCTTGGTGGATTCTCACAAAATTGTTTTGTCCTCAGAGTGCTTCTTGTGCCACCTTGCTATGATCGCCTGCCTGCTTCTGCTTCTCTCACCCTGTGAGTGGCTGTGCTCTCCTTTACCGGTGTTCCTGCTGCCTGCTCCTCATTCTGAATGTGTCATTGATCTTCTGAAACAAGGACGCAGGTAGGGGTATTTTATTTTATTTTTTTTTAAATTTATTTATTTATTAAGGATTTCTGCCTCCTCCCCGCCACCGCCTCCCATTTCCCTCCCCCTCCGCCGATCAAGTCCCCCTCCCTCATCAGCTCAAAGAGCAATCAGGGTTCCCTGACCTGTGGGAAGTCCAAGGACCGCCCACCCCCATCCAGGTCTAGTAAGTTGAGCATCCAAACTGCCTAGGCTCCCCCAAAGCCAGTACGTGCAGTAGGATCAAAAGCCCATTGCCATTGTTCTTGAGGAACTGTGCTTTTGTCTGGGACCATAGACCTAAAGAGAATGTTGCCAGCAGAAGACGTTTAAAATACCCCTACCCTGACCTGGGCTTCGTACCTCCTTTCTCTTTAATTGTTGTGTTGTTGTATAAGCCTGCATCTGCCTATCTTACTGTCAATATTTTTCAAAAGCTGGATTTATTCTAACTAGAAAAAAATTATTATTGTGATCAAAATTATTGAGACCATTCTGATTGTGAAATAGCTTTTGAGAGCTGTGTACAGCACTTGGGGTTTCTCATTACGCTCGGCTTCAACATGGGAATGATACGTAGAAACACGTGGGAATAATTCAGAAGGCTTTTATGTGCCATATAATCTGGTTTTATAAATTCATGTAACAGGAGGTTTTCTGGGAATAATTTTCACTGATTAACCTTTAGGTCAATTTGTTATTTTTGCATAACCAACCATGACTTCCTTTCGTATCTTTAGCCTCTGATTCTTCCAGTTGATTAATTTCCTAAATAGTTAATCACTTGATAAATACAAGATAATTTTTTCTCGCTATCTTGCTGTATGGTGGTTGTTTTAACAACAGCACATCACTTAAATGTGGTGTCTCTGGAATGTCTCCGTTACATCTCTGAGTACTAGAGCATAAACACTGTCTTTTTTGGATATAATAGATGAGGTATTTTCAAAATCTGTATAGACAGTGGCATTTATCTGTATGGGTAGTGATTAATTACTTTTAAAGATACAAAAATTAAGAAGATACTGGCAAGGCTGTTATGAAAATCTCCTAATTTCTAATTTAGAGTCTGCAGAAGAGATTGTACTTTTATCTGTAGTCAAATTTTGGGGTAAACACAAGTAAGAAAACCTTCTTCTGTTTGGACATTTTTTTCCAATCAGTTAACTATTTAAGGAAACTAAGCCGAGGATCTAAGCATTAAAACTAGAAGATTTTTTTTTGAAGTGTATCACTGTCTCAAAAATCTGCTGAAGCCTTTTCTTTCTATTTTGTCCTGTGGCCATCACACTGACCTAAGGAACAAGAAAACGGCAAAGTCGGGTCCTGATGTAGTGAAATGGAGTTGGGTTTATAACTGAAATGCAACATTGTCTGTTTAGGCCAGACGGACGTTTCACTGAAAGCCCAGTGCGGAGACCCTGTTTATTTACTTCAGAGCACGAACCACGTCAGTGACAGGTGATTCGCTGACGGCTTCTTCAGTGAATTTGAATAAATAAAAAGCACAAGCTTTTTCTGCTCTCTCCACTAAGCGTAAGCCACATGGTATCTGTTTTTAGATAGAATTCAGATATCTAGGCTGCTGTATTCTCAGGGATAAGTTTGTATTTCCTTGTGGGACTAGACCAGCTAGAACGGCCAGGTAAATCTAGGGTCTCACACTGAATCTGGAGTTCGTTGATGCACCGAGTTTGGTTAACTAATGAGCTGCAAGGTCTACCTGTCTCTGCTCACTCCTATACCTCCAACAACATGAGCCACCGTGCTCATGTGGGTGCCTAGGGTCTGAACTCAGGCCCTCATATTTGCACAGAAGGCATTTTACTGACTCAGACATCTCCCCAAACCCTGGTCTCTTGGTTTCTGAAAGCTGTTTGGTTTCTTTGTGATCATACTCTGTGTTTTCAGACATCACGTTTCATTGCTTAAGAATATGAATTGAGGAAAACAAGAAGGGTAAAATAAATGTTTCCAGGTTCCAATACTGTGCGCCTAATTTATTTCTACCGGTCACAGAGGGGAGTATGTTATTCCTTTCATGCGAAGGCGTTCTCTGGCATGAGGCAAAAAGCCCAAGCTAAGCTGTTATTAATCTCTTCCCAGAAGCACTGATAAACAGCACTATGAAGCATCACCTATGTGCTTTCTTCCCCCTGCACCAGCCATGAAGCAAATTTGAGAGTTAAAGACTAAACACGAAACTTGTAGATGGGTGGCGAATAAGAGGTGTTTTTATTCAGTAAGCCATAAAAAGAACACCTGTTTGGAGTTGACAGCAGGCCTTTGAATTCAAGTCAGTTCAAATTCTGTTCCCCACTTCCTCCCCAGCCCAGTCAAGTCATAATATTTGTCTTCCCCTCTTTATGGCACTGAAGAACTGTTTGCTACCATAAAAAGAAAAGGTGTTTGCTGACATACTTGATACACATGGACTCTTTATAAATGTGATATTTTCTATTTGGGATGAATTTTTCAAATAACAGAATTGCAGCAATGAGCATCTTTATTGCATTTTCCGTTTCCATGTGTCAGACCACAGAAACTCACTGAAAACTTCAGCTTCATGGAGGAGTGGGGAAAATCTGTTGGAGAGGGTCACACTAGAAGGATGGTAGAAAATGGAGCCCTAGAACCCTCTTCCTCACTGAACACGCTGCCTTCACACACACTGCCAGATACCTTTTTGAGAAATTGACAAGCTGCCTGGGAAACTCCTGGGTCCAGGATGGATGACACACATGGAAACTGGCAAAGATACTGACTCATTATACCCATTCCAGGCACGCCACGTGGGATCAAAAGGAAACCCTAACTCCTAGCATATCTAGGGAGGGAAAGATCTGGGTTCCACATGCAATGTTCTAGATCTTCTCTGGAATTATCAAGAGTCCTAGCTGCTATCTCACTTGCTCCAGACAATGGGTGGGATCCAGCATCTCCTAAATGCTTTGTGGATAGTTGAAGTAAACATGACATTTGAATTCCCACGCAGATATTATAGTGCTATGGGGCAATGGTCTTGTACCCTGTCACTTGTATTGTTTTAATAAAATGCTGATTGGCCAGTAGCCAGGCAGGAAGTATAGGTGGCGCGACCAGGCAGGAAATAGAGTCCTGGATTATAAGAACAGGAAAATTCTGTGAAGAGGAAAGACTTACTCTGTAGTTGTCACCCAGACACAGAGGAAGCAAGATGAGAATGTCTCGCTGATAAAAGATAACAAGCCACATGGCTGATACAGACAAGAATTATGGGTTAAAGTAAGATGTAAGAGTTAATAAGAGGCCTGAGCTAATAGGTTAACAAGTTTTTGATTAATGTGTGTTTCTTTGGGATGGCTGCAGGACTGGGTGGGATGAAAAACTCTGACAACACCATAGCCTCAAACTCTACTTCAGTGGAAAGGATGCAAAACTCTTTGCTCCTCCTCGAAGAAAGATTTGGATCGGGCATCAAATATTCTGAGAGCTCATATGCTGAATTACATTTTTTTCTTCATTCAAATGCTAGGTGACTGAGAAGAGGGAGATAAAAGACAGTAGTTTGACTAGTGCTCTGTAGAGCTTCTCTACTTCGTATAGCCCAAATTTCATGAACAAAAGTATTCATTTCCCAGGTTTTTCCCTGGGAGGAAAAGAGTTGGACAAAACAACCTAAGTGTCAATTTTTCTGGAAGATGCCCCAAAGAATGATTTCCATTATGCCTGTCTCAGAGTACTATTGGGAGCTCACACAATCTATATGGCTAGGACCCAATGATTAATAAAAGAGAAACTTAATCTATCATGTAACTGCTGCCCACAGCTCCTTGTGACTCAGGTATGAGTAGAATGAATGAGAAAATTTTTTCAGATTCCGAGGAACAAAATAGCACAGAGCCTCAGTAATCTAACTTCCTGTGGTTTCCAAGGAGCCTACATTCACTCTTTTACTTTCAGAGATGCCACTCTTCCCATAAACTTGGAACCTTCGAAGAATATGCTACCATGGAACCGCCAATTAAATTTCCTCGATTATTTCAAATCTTTTTATTACTATTTTTTTTTTTTTGTAAAACCAGACTCTCCTGACCTGTATATATTTCTAGTGATTTCATTGAGTCACCTAGCCTCTGGTTTTCATTCTGCACATATGATTCCAAGGCCTGAAGTTTTTTCTTTAAAGATAACATCTCAGCCTTGGACGTTATTTGGATAGCATGAAGACTGCCTTCCATGAGAGATACCCAATCTGCTAACCTATTATAACTTTTTAACAGATTTTGATTGTCAAGTTCAACAGTATGAGTTCTTTCAGGTAATTTCTCAGTACCCTTTGACATGGATTGAATTTTGTCTGTCAAATAAATGTTATAATTTGGGTCTTTTAGAGCAGTCCACCTGGTAGGTGTGGAGTTCGGATCCATGTAGGGTGCCAGATAGAGATGGATGCTAAAAAGAAATCTCACACTAGCTCAGAATAGAGTATAATAAAGGATTACTTATTTAGCTATAGACTCACAGATCACAGTCCTCTACATGAATGGGGAACAGGAACTGATTCCTGCAGCCAGAAGAGAGAGGGAATACACACTTTATATCGGCATATATACTATAAAAGGCCACGTCCAAGTGGGTGGGTAACTTAAAGGCTACTGGATGTAGGACTTATTATAGCATATGAGAGACTCCTGGTTGTGGTTATGTAAACACCTAGGAAGTTCAGAGGCATGGAAAGGATGTGGCAGATAATGCAAACTCTATTTCATCATTTGATTCAGTTTTTAAATTATATTATTTTTTTTTGTTCATGGGAGGGGCATGAACTTGATAAATAGAGGACAATTTGCTGAAGTTTCTGTCTCTTTCCACCCTATGTCACTTGGAGATTGAACTTGGGGCATCAGATGACAAACAGCACCTTTTGCTTGCTGAGTTACCTCACTGGCTCTCACAGTTCCTTCAAATAATAAACAAACACATAATGACAGAGTCCAAGAGTAGAAAACAGAGACATTTGGTACAATATTTCTAACTTGATGACATCTCGATTACCACGAGTCCATAAGAATTAGGAAAAACCTATTTTGAAAAAATAAGCTTTTATTACGCCTATTGGTCACACAGGCAAGTGATATAGGAAGGATACAGACTAACTTTTCTATCTAGAATGTGTCAGGCAGCAGTTGGAACGACCAGAGGCTGGAAGTGCTTGAGTTCTGACTCATACCTGCAGTTGTGAGTAGCTGTCAGATGGAGGAGTCAGTTTCCCCTCATGTGTGCGCCATGAACTCTCCACATGGACTCCAGGCAAAGAAAACACAAGAGCAAGAGAGAAGGGATGCAGACCTCACCTCTCCAGCAGGCACTGCTCCGTTGTATGAAGAACACGTAGGATGGCGTGCCTGCTGCTGCAGCTATCTCTGGATTTCACACAGTGGCACAGGATGTGTGTCGACATGCCTGGCATTTCTACAGCCTGTTATTGAGTTCAGCAAAGGAGTGCTGTCAGTTGTCACTTCTGAGATATAAAATGATAAAATCAAAGTGGTTCTTTGGACCCATTTTAATCTTAAGACTTCCATTTTAATAAGAAGTCTATTGTACTGTTCTCCGTACAACAAAGGTAGATTTCATTTCAAAACACAGACAAAATGATAGAGGAGGGGAAAAGATTTTTGTACCTTTCTTTAGCCATTGTAAACGAGGCATTTCAAAAGTTATATTGCTTTCCCCGAAGATGTCTCTATTCCCAATAGTTTTCTAAGACACTAGTTCCCTCTTCAAATTACTCTGGACTATTAAATGAAACAAAATAGTTAAGCTGTTTTGTATTTTCGGCATTGAGTTTGGTACCATTTTTCTTTACTCAATTACTGCTTTTTGTCTTTAAATTACAAGGACAAAGTTCTTAATCTTTCTAGAATATATGTCAGGGGATGGGCGTAAATAAATTACTCTTAGAATGATTTAGATAAAGTGTCAGACAAATACATACTCCAGAACCCATTGTTCAACCTTTGCCTTTTTAAATGACAGCTTTCATATAAATTTGCCTTTCTTGTATAATATCTATTTATATTAAGAATATTTCTGTTCAGGATTAGAGAAACTAAGCTAAATACTAAAACTGTAGAGTTAAGGTGGTCTGAGGTTACAAAAGAATTAAAATAATATTTACAGAATTTTCTTCAAAGCCGAGTTTGATTGGAGAAATAATAATGGAGTCCCAAGTATTCGGAGAGAAGGAAACACACAGCAAACTCTATCTCTTCTTTGACTGGGGTAATAAACATATGGACCCAGTTTAGATACAAATAGAGGGAAACTATAAAATTAGACAGACCTATAAGAAGTACTAATTACTGTGAAGAGCCGAAGAAATATCACAGTTACTTGGTTTTAAGCAGAATAACTGAACTTTAAGATGGCAGAGAAGGTAGCAGGCTGGGTAACCCAGCATGGAGAGGCCAAGCATTTAAATCAAATCTGTGACCTCAGACACAGCTCCTTAACAACAGCTGCTAGCATCGATGGCACCTGGTTTGTACAGAATGTGCTCAGACTTTCAAACATTTGTCAAGTGCAGGCTCAAGCAGAGATGAGTGTATTGGCAACAAGAGTCACCTTTGAATATGCAGGATGAGGATGCACTGCTACATCTCCGACATTCTCAAGTCTATGATCTAGGAGAACATGGAATTTCTAGATGATTTATTTATTTCTAGATGACATATTTTTTTTCATGAAATTTATTGCACAATGGTCAGGACATTTATCTTATTGCTTAGCTACAAAATTCTTGCTTGCTGAAATCTCTGTATATTCACCACAATGAATACTGATGAAGATCTTAGTGTAATGGCTCATGAATAACTCCTGAAGTTATCTTATATGAGAGACAATGACCAGAAAAATGTGGCAACCCTGAATATATAGACACAATAGGGTGTGCAAGCTAAAATAGAGAAAGACCACATAGAATATATATATACATGCATACATACATATATGGAAATTCTGTATTAAAACTGGGAGCAGACACAATCTTTTTATTTGCAGGCCAGTTTGTTGCAGCAAAAGAAGAGAGTTCTGTTCAATCATTCCCAAAAGGACTTTTTAGTGGCATGGTTTTATTTATTTTGTGTTGGTTTTGTTTAATGTGTTGAAAACCAGGCCCTCAGCACATAGCTAGGCAAACACTCTGTGGCTCATCCATAGCCACGGGGGTTTAGCTTCACATTTTTAACTGACCTCTAAAACTTCCCTGCAGAGGAAGCACACACATTACAGAGAGAATAACAGGTATGGGAGAATTTATTTTCCATTTAACTCTCCGTGTCAGTTTTTTTTTTAATTCATTATTTTCCCTTAGTTCTTTTAGTATAGACCTTAATGGGTTTTGCTCCTAATCAGCTTTCACAGAGCAATATAAAGACAGGATTACAGGGCACGCATATCACAGAAACAGGTCCCTTTGTCCCATAGCAATAGGTGGGTAGATATTAAACAATTACAAATTTAAAGTCGCAATGATCATTACATGAAGCGTAGCAAGGCAATTATGCGGTAGAACTAATTACTCTTCAGCCATTTCATAGTTTTACCAGATGATTTATGTTTCCAATGATCACCTGTCTCCAGTTAGCTGTTTGGTAACCAAACTAGAGTAAAGTTAATTTAAAAACTGAGTCTATAGAATATCAACTTTGCTCTCACCAGGTGCATCGATTCCAACCACCATTGACCAAGGGGCTCTACTGATGAGGAGAGAGGGCAAGTAGGTGGGGGCCAGAATTTCTAGGTCTAACCTCAAGTTATTTGGTTGAATTGGAGAGGCTTATGAGCCTTGTTTTTCTTGTATATTTTTAAAAGATTTATTTATTTATTATGTATACAACATTCTGCCTCGATGTATGTCCGCGCGCCAGAGGAGGGCACCAGACCTCAGTACAGATGGTTGTGAGCCACCATGTGGTTGCTGGGAATTGAACTCAGGACCTCTGGAAGAGCAGCCAGTGCTCTTAACCTCTGAGCCATCTCTCCAGCCCCCCTTTTCTCATATATTTTAAAAACAAAATAATTTAGTATTTACTTTATAAGGGTTTAGAAAGGATCCAGTATATTCAAGTGTAAAAATAAGAATATATATTTTAAAAGGAAGTCCAGTTACTACCTCTTTAATATTAAAAGTATAACTTTATATAAAAATTCCGTCAGATCTTGTTTGAATTCTGAACTACCTTAAAATACTCAAACAAATTCAAGTTTTTCTTTCTGTTCAGGTTGTACTAAACTTAAGAAAAAATAAATAATTCTTCTTTAAGAAGCTTATACTGAACCCCTTCCCCTGGACTCATATTCTGGTCCCCAATTTTACAGAAAACTCACCTTTACCTGAGGCCAGGCTAGTTCGATCAAGGGACCGAAGTCTTTTTGGTTCCTCACTGTTGCCTCAGAGCATGGTACCGACGTGGTATATGGGTCGCAGGTTTTGTGGCTGGTCCTGGTCCACCACTGGAAGCCTTGCCTGGTTGCAGAAGATGGACAGTTTGGGCTCCATGTCCTCCACTGATTGATGTATTCATTAGGGTCACCCTCGGAATGAACAGAGTCACCCCCATTTTAAGAGAGGAGCCGGTATTCTCATCGTTTAAGAATATTGCTCTCCATGAAGTTTTATGATTTTTTTTGTTATCAGAACACTACTAATCACATTTTACAGTATGGTTTTGTTGATTTTTAAAGGCACAGATTTTGCACTATAATTTTATCTTAATGTAATTCACAGATATTGATCCAAACAACTTCAGTTAATAAAACTATTACAAGGAGTAGAATCCTGCTTTAGCTGTGATATCTGGGTCTTATGTCTTCTTAGTGAAGTTAATGAGCACAGTCTGATCTATTTTGAACACGTGGTACAGTAGTCATGGTCTTAATTCTGTAAAATCTTAATTTAGGCCCTGTAAAAGCACACTGTTAACAGTGCAATATATTACTGAAAACTAAATTAAAAGTAAAACCTTAGTTTAAGAAAAGAAAAGAAAAGAAGAAAGAAAAAAATTATACTAAGTAGAATTTAAGTCCAGAGGAAACAGTCAAACAACAAATTGTAACAAAAATCATGAAGATTGCTTTAAGTGCATGATACTTGATATATGTGGTATTGTGGATGAGTCCTAGACCTGATTGTTTCTATGCTCAGAATCTAGGTCTTAATGTGCTTCTCTGAATTCACTTAGGTCTTAGAGACAAGGACTGTTTCCCAATTTACACACAGTAGACTGTCTCAACTGCCTTTGAAGGATACTTAAGGTATATTATAATTTTTCATCCCTGAAAGTGGAAAAACTGTGATCATCAATTGCACTCAGTTATGAATTGTTTCAGCTGCAATGACAGCCTCCCTAAAAGCTGTAGCCATTTGTGTGGCAGTGACAAAAACCTCAGGGTACAAGCGACCACCTTTAGGTTGTATTTAAGGTCCACTCCATGAGAGTAAACCCATACCTGGCGCTATTCATGAGGCCAAGAACCTAAAACTAGATACATTATGAGCCCTAGGAGAAAATCTACAATTACTATGCTAAATGAACCTAGCAATCAAACAGCTCCTAACAACAAGCTGATGAATAGCTGAGGGCATCAGTCAACTTTCTTCATCAGGGAAGCTTCTTGCAGTAGATGGGAATAAACATAGATATTAAGAACTGGGCAATGTGTAGAGAGTGAGAGACTTCGGAGCCCTCATCCCTAAATGGGATGCTTGTATTACCCACCCCCACTTATGGCTCATGGAACTATGCAGAAGAGACAGTGAGAGATTATCAGACTCAGAGGTGGTGGATAATTTTAAGGAAATAGCATTTTCCAGACAGGATGTGCACAAGCCAAACCAGACAAAATCCCAACACAAAGAAGGGAAAGTGGGCACAACGTTCTATCTGGAACCAAGAATCTACTTACAAGTGATTTCTGGGAGGGGGAAGTCAGTTTTTCTCAGTATAATGAAGAGGAGTCAGTCAACGTATATCTGACTACATGAATTATTTGTTTGCGCTTTTTTTTGTTTGGTTTTGTGTTATTTGTTTGTTTTTAAGAAAGAAAGATTGTAATGTTGGGGAGAGGGTGTAGAAGGAGTTTGGAATTTGGAAAGAGGAAAAGAATATGATCAAAATATATATCAATTTTTTAAAAAAAATGTTAACATACAGAATTTAAGCTAGTCCTCTTTTATATGCATTAATATATTTAATATGGAGTAACAATTTGGTATTGCTCCACATCAGTACATTCATATATATTAATATATATTTTAAGTGTGACTTAGTGTATCTACTTACACATACGTACATACACACTTAAATACACACACACCTTGAACACACGTAAATACTCATGAAGAAAAAGAGACATTTTATATCAAATAACTCTTTAAAATAAACAATAAATAAAATTCTCACCTTTAAATTTTGAGTTAGTCTCTGAATAATTCAAAATATTTGCCCTAAGACCTGTTA
>NC_022011.1:87492834-87494287 GCF_000317375.1 Microtus ochrogaster
GCAGAGGCAGGTGGATCTCTGTGAGTTCGAGACCAGCCTGGTCTACAAGAGCTAGTTCCAGGACAGGCTCCAAAACCACAGAGAAACTCTGTCTCAAACCCCCACCCCCAAAAAATTGTAAGTTTGTAAGATTAAAAATTGCAAGTTGTAAAAAAATATATATATAACAATTTTTAAAAATACACTTTTTAAAAGTAGAAAAACTCAAGTTCAGTCTCAACCATATTCCTGTCTTTCATTATTTTGTGACTTATATTCAATATTAAACATTTAGAAACTTTGCATTTTCGGTTAATAATAACTCAATTTCACCAGTTTATCAAAGGGTCAGTGTTAAAGTAGCACAGAAGAGTTTAGGGTTTGAGTAATAATGTGAAATTTCCTCATCAGTTCCTGTATTTGGTCTCCAGCTTGTTTCTACGGCTATGGAGCCCATCATCTTAGCTAGGCTCTCCGCTGCTGCAACAAAAACACCATGACCTAAAGCAAGTTGGGGAGTTTTTTCAACTTACACCTCCATATTGCTGTCATCACCAAAGGAAACCAGACAGAACTCAAGCAGGGCAGGAACCTGGAGGCAGGAGATGATACAATGGCCATGGAGGGATGCTGCTTATTGGCTTGCTCCACATGTCTTGATTAGCCTGTTTTCTTTTAGAATCCAGGACCACCAACCCAGGGATGGGACCACCTACAATAGACTGATGCTTCCTCCATTGATCGATAATTGAGAAAATGCTTTACAGCTGCATCTCATGGAGGCACTTGCTTAACTGAGAATCCTCCCACCCATCTCAGATGACTCTAGCTTGTGTCACATTGACACAGAAAACCAACCAGTACAGGGCCCATTTCAACATTAGCTTCTTAGTCAGCCCCAATTGTCAGCCACATTTAGAGGGTCCAATTTGATCCCATGCTCATTTAGTCCCAGTCTAGCTGGCTTTGGTGAGCTCCCACTAAATTAGACACACTGTCTCAGTGGATGGACCAACCCCTCGCGGTCCTCAACTTCTAGGAATCTTTTATAGATTCTACCATGAATTAAAATGTGCATCTTCTCCATTGAATAATATATTGCTTCTGTTTTCCTCACTACAATGTGTTCTATTTATTTTTCCTATTACATTAAGAGATTCCTGTAAACAGAGACTTCACATTCATTTCCTGGTTGCCCATATCCAAAATAATCACACAGAAATTATATTAATTACAACATTGTTTGGCCAATACTCAAGAGTATTTCTTGGAAATGCAAATCAAGACAACTTTAAGATACCATCTTTCACCTGTCAGAATGGCTAAAATTAAAAACATCAATGATAGCCTTTGCTGGAGAGGTTGTGGAGAAAGGGGTACACTCATCCATTGCTGGTGGAAATGCAAACTTGTGCAACCACTTTGGAAAGCAGTGTGGCGGTTTCTCAGGAAATTCGGGATCAACTTACCCCTG
>NC_022011.1:87495173-87516804 GCF_000317375.1 Microtus ochrogaster
AATCCTTAATAAATAAATAAATTAAAAAAAATTAAAAAAAGAGTATTTCTAGCTAGCTCTTATATCTTAAATTAACCCATGTCTACGAATCTGTGTATTGGCAAGAGGCTGTGGCTTACTGGTAAGAGACTAGCATTTTCTTCTTCAGCAGCTACATGGCATCTCTTTGACGCTGCCTACTCTATCTCTGTTCTGATTTCCCACCTGGATATATTTTGCTAAGCCATTGGCCAAACAGCTTATTTATTAACCAAAGGTAATAAAACATATTCCCAGCATACAGAGGGGATGCCCACATCAGATTCCTACTTATGCCCATGACAGAATCTTTATTACCCATCACTGTGATAGGAAGTGTGTGTTCAATGAATGACTGAAAAAACAAAGTACACCAAATATTAGTTGGATAACAATGATAACACACACAGTGGGTGTAAGAGTGTTCAAGGAATTGTGACCTCTGCTTGCATAGACCTTACCATAGTCTACCGATATATAAGACAAATATAGTTCCAGTTACAGGCAGTTATAATAGGCATACATAGATGATCCATTTGTGTAAAGGCATGTGGGATGAATTTGTCTTGTAGGGATATGAATTTAAGATATTTTTGAAATATAATCCCATAATATTATATTCAAAGAAGATGCTGTTGTATTCCCTGGAACTGGTGGTTCTGAGCCACCAATGCGTGTTCTGGGAACCAAATTCATGTCATTTGCAAGAGCAGTGCATACACTTATCACTGAGCAGCCTCTCTAGCCCCTGGCTTTTGAATTGGTTATAGAGGATTTTTTCAGACAAGTGATATAATGCAAAATGCAGCCAATATTATAATGTGATTTTTATGTGAAATGTAGCATCTTTATTATTTCCACAGTGGACTCGAGAGTTAAGTTGATTACTTTTTTTTTTTTTTTTGCCAAAACAAACATTCAGGAATCAATTAAGACAGCTTGTAAAATATCATTGTATTTAACTAAAGGTGTAACAGTATTCATGACATATTTAAAGTACACATTAGGTACTTGAGAAAAATGCACAATCTTTTTGTATCATGTATCATAAATGTAATGCCATTTGTGTTTTAGTTTAAAGCTTGAAATCATGTTGATTTCTGCTTAGGAAACATCAAGTCTCTAGACAGCTCTTCACTTAAAATAATACTAAGAAATTAGATTCCCTACAATGACCAAAATTAAAAGAAGATCACCAGAAATATGAGATTTTGAAGAAAACCTGTAGAGCGAAATTTATTAAGTGTTGAATCCCATCTAGGAAACAGGACACTCATGGCTACACCCATTCTTTGCAGAGCAATGGGGAAAAATAAAGCAGCGTGAGAAAGGTAAGAGTAATTTCATGATGAATTGCTAAAGGCTGGGGTGGGCACAGGGTCATTTAGAGGACATGGGAGTCTTAATAAAAAAGACTCTACCCATACTTTTTTGCAAAGGTCTTTGATAAAAGTGCCCATGAGAAAGACAGACTCAGTGAGGTATGACAGAGAGTCCAGAAAAAAAGCCAGCAAGCTCTCCAATGTGTACGCTGAGCATGAGGAATAACCATCAGCTGCTGGCGAGAGAGCAGAAGAGATGCAAATCCACAGAACCCACTAATGGCTGAGACAAGGTCAAGAAGCCTGAGCCAAATGCTCCAGGCATTTGGACCCCACACTTTGATAAAGGGAATTTTAGCTCTGTCATCAAATCTATTAAAGCTGGTGGTGAACAGTACCTTAGTAAAACAACAAAAATCTAGAAAAAGATGTCTCTTAGGCTCACTTCACTACAGGGAGCAGACGGGAGGTAGGTATCTATTTCTAGAAGTAAAAATAATTCACGTCAGTTGTCATAGAAGAAATAGTGACCTCTCTGATGTGGGAATGATTTCTTATTAATAAAGAAACTGCCTAGGCCCATTTCATAGGCCAACCCTTAGGTAGGCGGAGAAAACAAAACAGGATGCTAGGAGAAAGAAGCTGAGTCAGTGAGTCGCCATGGTTCCCCAACTCCAGGCAGATGCAGGTTAAGATCATTCCTGGTAAGCCAGCTTGTGGGCCACACAGAATAATAGAAATGGGTTAGATCAATATGTAAGAGGTAGCCAATAAGAGGCTGGAACTAATGGGCCAGGCAGTGATTAAAAGAATACAGTTTCCGTGTAATTATTTCGGGACATAAGCTAAGCTAGCCATGTGGGCGGCCGGGTGCCGGGGACGCAGCTCCGCCGCTCTTATTTCAACACCTCTCGTCACCCAGAGATGACATAGGCAATATAGGACTGGCAGGATGGCTCAGCAGGGCACCTGCTACCAAGCCTGAGTCCCTGAGTTCAGTCTCCAGGACCCACATGGGAGCAGTGGTACATATGTCCACCCACATATACATTAATAAATAAAAGAAAAAAATAAGAAATAGGTGACATATCAGTATGAGAGATTAGATATAAGAACAGTAAGTGTATGGAAAGTTCTAGAAAAAAGTCTAATCTTTTTTAAAAAACATGTTTTTAATTGACTTACAATTACACCACTTATTCTTTCCCTTACCTTCCTCCAATTCCTTCTCCTTTTCTTTATTGTTGTTTTGTACACCAGGAAGTGATTATATATAGATTTATAGTGTGCATTCAGGAGAAGCTTTTAGTTTAGGAAGAAAGCATTTATTTTTTTGTCAATTTTTCAATCTGTTACATAAAATCCAAGTTAAATAGTATAATAGTTAAATTTATAATAAAGATATCTAATGGGCAGAAAGTCCAAGTCTATGTGTCTTTAGGGGACGCAGGTGAATGACATTTCTTTTCAGTGAGGGGTCCCCATGCTTAATTCTAGCCCATGTATTATGAATAAAAATGAGACGTATGATATCCTAAAAAAGACAACTGAGACCAATCACGGAGAATGTGTACTGCTCACCTGAGAGATCAACATACAGCCAAATTGTTGAGAGAGAGAGAAAGTGACACTGGGAAGGGCAAAAGAAGAGATGGATGTGACAGAAATGGTAGAGAAATGAGATGGAGAAGGGGCCTGTGGAAACCCCTGGAAGCAAGGGAGTGTCCCTTGCCTGGGTGGATGTTCAGGGTGCATTGGTGTATACACTTGTCAGTAAGTTATATGTTTAGACTTATCCTTCAAGGTTTGCAAATTATATTTCAATATAAATAATCAGCCTTGATTTTTCTAGCAACACTGGATTTCTAAGTATCTATTCTTTTGTATCTTATCTTACATCCTATATTTTATACCCGTATCTTACATTCTGCACTGTCAAAGAGAGGTCTCTGAAATCATTCTGGTATCATAAAATGATAGAAGGCACTGATGAAGATACAGATTTACAATCAAAAACAATGTATAATTACCGAGCTTCTGGCAGTTCCATGTGTCTAGATTCTGGAACATTCTACAGGAACTAGAAACTGAGAAAACAACAGTGTTTTGAATATTTTTGTTAACCATGATTAATTTAAACCTGGATTAGTATACATTACAAAAGACAGCTAATTTTTTCAGCACAGATAATATTTACAGACACTGAACAGTGATGTCATGTATCTTTCTTACTTGAAGTCATAATGACTAAACCTTGTTTTAATTATTGGTGGATATTTTCCCAGAAGTGCATTTCATTATAGTGCTTGCATTTATTACCCTGTATCAAATGGTAATATATCCTGGAAATCTCTAAATGCCATGAAAGCTTGTTTGATACAGTCCTAGTGACTAGACACAAATCAAGTCTTGGGAAACTTTCCTCAAAACATTACACAATTGAAATAATATTTTGGAATACTCCTTTATTCAAACATGTAAATAAAACTGAGTAAAGAAGCTTAACTTAGAAAATACCTATTTTTTTCCCCCCTGAAAGAACAAACTATGCTTCTTTCCTATTTCTACCACAAAGATAATCTGGGCTCAGTCTTTCATCAATTATTTCCTGAAACTCTCACGTAGGAGGAATTCTGTTGCTTTCTAAGCGCCCACAGCTGTATCAGCCTTCTCCCTTGCTGCAGAGCGCCTGTGGCGGGCCTTAGCATCGGCGGGGAGGGGAGCAGAAACAATGTCGCCTGGACAGCCGCTCTACTCTGCTTATGATTTGGAGAACATACTAAGTTGTTCACCTCCAGCCATTGACCTTTAAACGATGCTCAGTCATCCACGAAATGGCCTCACCTCATCAAGAAATCGCGTAATGCCAGAATTGTCTATTAAGTATCAGATCATCTCCTCTATCATGGATGAGTACGATTGCTCGTCATAATGCAGTTTTGTCCATCTTCAGGATCGTTGCTTGTACAATGAAATCAACCTTGCCAGATTTATGCTGTTACATAGCAATTCCCCCAATTTTGAACTGGAGGAATACTAATTTTCAAGACTTCAAAACAGAAACATCCGGTGGCTATTGGCATATTCAGCAGCTAAGATTTGTGGTTTTGAAAATATGATTTCCTATTGTGCCGGCGCCAACATTATTCTTTGTCATATACTTTAAATATTTGTAAAATACAAGCTTTAATAATGTAAATTAGCATCAAAATTATGTTTTAATTTGATAAAATTTTAAGAACCAGGGTCTTGGACATCAAAGAAAACAGCATATTTAACACGTTAGATTAATTAAGGAGAATCTGAATTATTATTATTACTATTATTATTGGAAGTTTTTTAACTTTATTTGGCACTCAGCAATTCTCATCTACATATACTTTCAGTAGATTTTTGAACATTTAAAATTCTATTGTTAATAGTTTTCTTTTTATCTAATATTTTAAAAATTAAAATATAATCCCATAATTCTCTCTCTTCTCTTTCCTCTCTCTAATTTTTCTTGTATACCACTCCTATTTTTGTATCTTTTTCTTTAATTATTATTGTTTCACACACATACATACATACACACACACGAGTATGCATAAATATGTAGAGATCAATCTGATTAGCCCACCGAGCACTACTTGTATGTGTATGATTTCAGATCTGATTACTTGGTATTGGATGATTTTTATTTTATACTTCAATTTGTGTAGCCGGCTGGCTCTCTCTGTGCATCCCTCCTTTCCCTATCAACTGTTTTCCTAAGGTGAATTCATTGTGTTTCTTTTCCAGTGGCTGGTGAGAGTGGCTCCTGTCACCATGGGTAGCTCTGTCTTCTGAGAACTTAGGCTACGGAAACAGGTCACATATCAGGTGTCAATGAAGACACTCTCCATTTCTGGTTTTGTTAAAAGTGTTTAAGGTCTTAGGCAGTTGCACTTAGTTCTCCTTGGTTATATGAGAGAGCTTGGAACTGACTGAGGGGCTCAGCTTTAGCTGATGTGAAAGTCTAGATAGAAAAACAAAGAAACATTACTATAATTCAACTTTGCTACGGATTTTTTTTTAACTTCAGAGATGTAATTACTTCTTTTTTTCCTATAGTTGCATGTTTTAATGTTACAGCCTGCCCTTGTAACTCCTCTGAGAATGGTCACATTTCTAATTAAGTCCTTTTCTAGTTTTTTTTTTGCCAGCATTTTTATTGGAAAGTAATTGATGTATGAGGATAATTTCCTCAAATGGTTGGCACTCTTTGGTATATTTTTATTCACAATACAATCTTCCTCTGTAAATGAAAATCTTTATTCTCTTGTGAGAAAAGTCCTAGGAAATACTAGATTCAGTCTGTGGCTTTAGAAAGTACTGTTGGTCCCTGCATGGCTGGAGAGGTAGCCTTTTAGATAGTCCATTGCCCATCATGGGCACTTTGGTTTTCTCCTTCCTCTTATCTTTTTGTTATGATTGTTGCTAGTTCTGGGTTTTGTGGATGCTGGGTCAGCATTCAAGTGTTGAGATATCTCCCGAGTCTCTTGTCTGTTTAGACAGAGACTTCCTATTTAGTTCAAGCTGGCCAGGAGCTTGCTATATGTCCCAGTATGGCTTTGAACTTGTGTCTTCAACCTTCTCTTTCCTGAATGTTGGGTTACAAGCGTGAGCCACTATGTTAATTCTACCTCACATTATTCAAAGAGCTCTAGCAGTTATTTTCTCTCGTTGAGAACATGGTATCATGAAATTGAGATTGGGAAGTCCGGGAAAAAAATGTCCTTTGTTCCACAAATAAAAAACTGTGGTCACTAGCTGCTAATAGAGGGCACAATAGTGGTCTGCTCCAGTATCCATCATTTCTGACCATGAGGTCACTCCTTTGTTATAATGGATTCTCCTCTAGTGAGATCATTTCTTCCTTTTAACAGGATTTGCTTTCATAACTGTGGTGGTTTGAAAGAAAATGCCCCCAAAAGGAGTGGCACTATTAGGAGGTGTGGCTTTGTTGGAGGAAGTGTGTCACTGTGGGGGCGGGCTGTGAGGTCTCTTTTGCTCAAGCTTCCCTCAGTGTGACATCAGTCAACTTCCTGCTGCCTGCAAGAGGTAGCATTCTCAGCTCCAGCACCCCCTCTGTTTGTATGCAGTCAGGCGCCCCATCATGATGATGATTGGCTGAACCTCTGAAACTACAAGCCAGCCCCCTCAATTAAATGTTTTCACTTATAAGAGTTGCTATGGTCATAGGGTCTCATTACAACAACAAAAACCCAAACTAATATAATGACTAAGTATTCTGACTCTTTCCTACTTTGCAAAAATCCCTCTAGTTTAAGGCTATTGATAGCAGCATTTCTGTGATTCCATAGACTTATTCTTATCTCTGTGTTTCTTCTGTGTAATGGACTTGAGAGAATCGACATAAATGTTAATGCTTACCTATCTTAGAATAGAAGATTATTCTTGAATGTCCACTATTATTGCCAAAAATAACATTGTTATATCATTATCTATAGAAAAAAATAAAACCTTAAATTTTATCGATTTCTTTTACTTTTATATTTTAGAAATAGAATTTCCAACTTCCTGGGGTCTAAATCTCGATGGGCCCGAGACCATGACTTAGAAGTGATGGTTTAGTACTTATGCAGGTCTGTTCCCACGGGTTGCTCGCAGGTCCACAGGGAAACCAGGCAGTCGTCTCTAGTCTTCGTTGCTGAGGCAATTCCAGAGTTTCAGACTTTCCTCTAGGGAAAAATGTAATCAAAGCTGGAGTGGTCAGACCCACATCTCCGATCTTCACCACAGAGCTGTGTGGTGAGAAGACTGTGGTCAGTCACCATGGTAACAAGATGTGAAGTTTCTTACTCTCCATCTTCCACCTGTGAACCACTCCCTCTGCCAACTCGGTGGTCTCAAATGAAGGGTATAGTTACATGCTCTTATCATAAAACGGTTGAGTATTGCTGCTCTGAGAAAGCAAAAAATATTTAAAATGTTTAAAAGCTCAAAAATGTGAACATCCCAAAGCGTGTCAATCTTAATTTCCCTGACCAATTGTGCCTTCCATTTCTAAGGATAAAAAGGAAGTCAATTTGGATGTTCTATCGCTGCCTTTTGCTTAGTTTGGATAAGGGTTTGTCTATCTTGTTCATTTTCTCAAAGAACCATTTCTTTGTTTCATTGATTCTTTGTATTGTCTTTTTTATTTCTATTTTATTGATTTCAGCCCTCAATTTCATTAATTCCTGTCATCTACTCCTGGGTGAGTCTACTTCTTTTCATTTCACAGCTTTCAGGTGTGCCATTAAGTCACTAGTTTGTGATTTCTCCACGTTCTTTATATAGGCCCTTAGTGCTAGGACCTTTCCTCTTAGTACAGCTTTCATGGTATCCCATAAGTTTGGGTATGTTGTGTTTTAATTTCTGTTGAATTCTAAGACGTCTTTGATCTTTTATCTTATTTTTCCTTGACCCATTGATGATTTAGTTGAGTGTTGTTCAATTTCCTTGAGTTTGTTCGTTTTTTTTTCTAATTAGTGTTGCTTAATTCTAACTTTAAACCATGGTGATCTGATAAGATACAGAGTATTATTCCAATACTTTTATATCTGTTGAAGTTTGTTTTGTTACTGAGTATGTGGTCAGTTTTAGAGAAGGTTCCATGAGATGCTGAGAAGAATTTATGTTCTTTTATGTTTAGATAAAATATTTTTTTTGGTTTTTCAAGAGAAAATATTCTATAGATGTCTGTTAAGTTGATTTGAGTCATAACATCTGTTAGTTCTTTGATAGACCTGTCCAGCGGTGAGAGTGGACGTTTGTTCAACTACATTCATAACAACATTATTTGTAATAGCCAGAATCTACAAACAAAATAGATGCCCATTAACCAAAGAATGGATTAAAAAAAATGTGGTACATTTACAGCATGGAATATGACTCAGCAGTAACAAAACAAAACAAAACAAAGGCAGTTGAAGTTTGTAGGCAAATGGTAGAACTATTAAAACCCATCCTGAGTAAGTAAGGTAACCAAGGCCTGGAAAGAAAACACAGTATGTATTCACTCATAAGTGAACATGGATGTACAACAAAGGATAACCAAGCTACAATCCACAATCTCAGAGAAGGGGAAAACCACAGAAACAGCTGACCCGAGCCAGTGGGATCTCACTGATTACGAATAGCTGGGAAACTTGCATGGGACCAAACTAGACTCTATAAATGTGATTGAGAGTTATGTGACTTGATCTGTTTGGCGGGGGGGGGGGGGGGGGGGGGGGGGGGGGGGGTGCGGGCAGTCATACCAGGACCTATCCCAGGTGCATAAACTGTTTTTTGGGAGCCTATTCTCTATGGTGGAATACCTTGCTCATCTTTGATATAGGGAGTAAAGGGGAAATTCTGATCCTGCCTCAATATGCTATCCCAGATCTTGTTGATTCCCTAAGGAAGACCTTACTTCCTCTGAGGAGTGGATGGGGGATGGAAAGGGCAGCAGAGGGGGGAGGAGAAGTGGGGTTGATATGTAAGTTGAAAAGTAAAATTTTAGATAAAATAATTTGAAAAAAGTAAACATTGCCCTACGGAAGCTGGAGCAAGCTTCCACTTCCAGTCAGATGGTTAACTTCCCACATGACTAACGAATGTAAAATGGAAGACCTCATACTGTTTTGGCTGTGCTACATTTTGGTTTATGATGGGGGAAGCAGAACTAACTGACATTATGTATCTACTTGTTCTCAGGAATTCCACCAGATAATGAAGACTAAAACATAAATGAGGGCCTTGTGTAGCTATGCATTCAAAACAATTTCCTTCTTCCTAATGGGGATACTGTGTTCATGACATAACTACTGTTTTAACACTAAGGTTGTGTAGCTAGGAATAGCATCCTGTCTAATTTGTGTTAATTTAGCCATTGAGGGGAAGGTTAATTGAAGGTAAAGTTGTAATTACATTATATCCCGGTGTGAGCTTTACTTTTACAAAAGTAACTAACTCTACTATCATGATAAACTAACCCCCAAACAATAATAGGAGAACTTGAGGGCTTAGTGTAGTTAAGAAGACACAAATGATTCTTTGGTTAAGTAAATTACAAAAAGTAATTTTCTAAATTATTTTTTACATAACAGAAGTACACCTGAAGATATTTAAAAAGAAAATCACATTGAAATTAGGTTGCTGTGATAGGTAGGTTTATCTATGATAAGGAGAAAGATACAGGTTTGACCGTCAGGTAGCCATCTTAGCTGGTCACTGAAGTGAGAAACATTCTCATTGTGTTCCAAAGGAGCATTTTTGGAAATACTGGAGTCACAACATGGTACAGAGGGTTTAGTACATATCAGTACTAGTGGCTGAGAGTTTGGAAATATGTGATATTTTGTTTTCTATAAACCAGCATGTTAGACTGTTATCTGGGTAGAAAATTTCCAGTAGGTACTCTTATTCCAACAATGGCAACTTTAGAGAAAATGAAACAGATATGTGTGCTTTAAAAAAACTTCTTCACAGGATAGCAGAAGAGGTGAGTGGCTTCTGGATAGCAGAGGAAGTAAGTAGCTTCTGGATAGCAGAGGAAGTAAGTAGCTTCTGGATAGTGGAGAAAGTAAGTAGCTTCTGGATAGTGGGGAAAGTAAGTAGCTTCTGGATAACAGAAAAGGTGAGTGGCTTCTGGATAGCAGAGAGGTGAGTGGCTTCTGAGCAATTTGTGTTTAACTTGTTTCGCAGTTTTAATTTATTCAACAGATGAACAGATATCTAATAGCCTTGGTCTCAGGTTTGTTAATTTTAATCGTCTAGGAAAGTCAGCATTAAACCAGTGAAAAAAGCACCAAGGGCAAAACACAGGAAGGAAAGAGAGTGAAATTGATACCATGGCAGCCATTAGCATCTAATATGGATTGGCAGAAGTCTCCTTAGCCACATTCTCGCTGATGACTCTTCAAGGTCGCCTGACAGTTTGCTTTAGATGGGTGGGTAAATAGAGATTGAGAAAAAAATGAGAATAAGATCCATAAAGAAGCGGCAGTCTTTATGACAGAAGGCCCTGATCTGGGGAACGTAATAATTCACTCAGAAAAGCCGTGGAGACTCTTCAGCTACGGACAAAGCGGGGCATCTTCCAGTTGTTGATGTGCAGGAAAGCATTTTCCAACAGTGCTGATCACCACTTTCAAGATTCAGAAGTATTTGTTTTAAATATGCATTTGTTTCAAACTAAAGCGCAATAAATATAATATTACATCTTTAGTCCACTACATTCATATTCATTCCAAATTTTGTTCAATCATTTTTCACTAATTTCAAACACTTTTGTTCATTTGTATCCTTCCTTTAATTTTGACTTCAATGAATATTTGTCAATATTGTCTAAATTTTATGTCTTTTAGAGCTGTCCTTTTACACACTTACATGAGAATTAATGTTATGAAAATTGGAGCTCTGTTCTTCCTATTGGTCCAATGGCTTCAGGTTGAAGCCATTCATTAATATTTCATCAGAGCAAGTGCCTTAATGCTTTTCTATTTTGTTTGAATTATTTTCTTATGCCACATTTCTACATGGAGGATTATACATTTGTTTGGAAAGGATCCTACCATTTAAGCTTGTGTTACTATTTCTATACCATTTGTTAAAAGTTAATATCTATTTATGTGCTATAATATATTATGATAAATATAAAAATTAGCCCACTTTACAAAATGCTCCTTCAAGTACCCATATTAAAAATTACTTCATTCTGAGCTCTTTGGTGGAATATGAAGACTATTCCTGTGTAAAGTACTGTTTTAACCATCTTATCATTTAAGATGATAAAAGCAGGGCTGGAGAGATGGCCCTGTGTTTAAATACACATTTTTGCTCTTGCAGAGGACTCCAGTTTAGTTCCCAGAATTTACATGATAGCTCACAATCATCTGTAACTCGAGATTCGGGGAATATAAGATGCCTTTTCCTGTTCTCTCAGATACCATGTCTGCACAGTGCACATACATATGCACAGACAAATAACTCATATACATAAGGTAAATAAGCCTAAATTTTTTAAGTATAAAAATGCAAAGCCATATAATTATATATAATATAGTATTTAATTTTGCAATAATAATTATATAAGTATTATTAAATGCTGGAATATACAGCAATTATATATCAAGTGTTATGAATTAAATTATCATGAAAGCTTAAATCTGGCATATTGAATTTACAACTACAAGGAAGTAGGTTAACATTTTCTAATTTGGGATGGAATTTGAAAAGTGAATAGAATTTTTGAACATCATCAGGAAGTATCTAATTTACTAGGTGCCATTTATATGTTATAGGATATTCAGGAATATTTTATTGTTATTTTCCTGGATTTGCAGGTAAGGTCCCAGGTCAGAAGTCCACCAAGCAGATACTCAGCAAAATGCTGGCTAAGAGTCCGCAGAGGTCATCTCCACCCTTCTTTCTACTCCTTCCTAACCCGCCCCCGAGGCCTCTTTCAGGAGTGCATGTAGGGGGCGATTAATGGCTGGGGGAAGGGAAGGAGGGTTGGAATATGATCCCAAAGTATGTGAATAATGTCCAAGAAAACCACTGGCTTTGGGGCATCTTTAAGAAAGCAGTGTTTCGTTGGGTGATGGAGGCACGTGCCTTTAATCCCAGCACTTGGGAGGCAAGGCAGGTGGATCTCTGTGAGTTTGAGGCCAGCCTGGTCTACAAGAGCTAGTTCCAGGACAGGCTCCAAAGCTACAGTGAAACCCTGTCTCGAAACCCATAGCAGCTGTTGTGGGGCCACAGTTCTGGGGAGATGGAACCAACAATGACTCCCCACAGATCGGAAAACAGCAAAGTAACTGCTGAAATCTAACTCGGTGAACCAATGAGTTGCTAACAAGAGTATGGATGAGTGGTTAGCTACAACGGCAGGGATGACCGGAAATAAGCTGTAACAGGACAAGTGGACCCTGGCATGGGTAATGACTTACGAAATCCAGAACCCTGAAGCTCACTGCTTAACTCGCAGGCAAGCCGGAGAGCACATTTCATCCACAAAGCTCGGTCAATTTGACCCCTTTCAGGCAGCTCTGTTGTTCTCCGTCTTCCCAGAAGTCCTTCCTGATTATACCCTGTTGCAGAGTAAGGAGCCTTGAGCATTTCATCATTTTCAGGGACTTCCTTAGACTCCTGAATTATTTACTTCCTGGGTCTGAAGGTACCTCTCTCTAGAATTTCCAGTCTTAGTAAGTCTCCTGTCAATGTTCTATTGCTGTGAAGAGACACCATGACCAGGGAAACTCTTACAAAGCAAAGTATTTAATTGGGGCTTGCTTAGAGTTTCAAAGGTGTAGTTCATTGTCATGATGGAGCGGAGGATGTCAGCAGACAGAAAGACTGCTGGAGACGTAACAAGGAGTTCTATGTCTGCAACCGCAGGCAGGAGAGAGAGAGAGAGAGAGAGAGAGAGAGAGAGAGAGAGAGAGAGAGAGAGAGAGAGAGAGATTGTGCTTAGCTTGAGTTTTGAGTTTTTGAAACCCCAAGCCCACCCCCAAAGACACATTTTCTCCAACAAGGCCACAGCTACTCCAACAAGGCCATTCCTCCTAATTCCTGTCAAGTAGTGCCACTCCCGAATAACCAAGCATTCAAATCTATGAATCTATGAACCTATGGGGGCTGTATCTATTCAAACCAGCACACCTCCCCTTAGAAGTCCTTGAGTCTTTAGAACCTATCAATTCTTCACAGTTTCAGGGAAAATTGTTATACAACAGTATTTTGGCCTCCTGTGTTTATCTTCATGAATATCCTCTTTATCCAGATTCTGCCAACCAGACAGAAGGATACTCAAGAAGCGTACCCAACAGAACTTTCATCAAGCATGAATATCAGGGCCATAGCAAGTTACTGTGTCAACCACTAATGGTAGCAATCAAGGCAAGAGAGGAAATGTATGAGGTCTAGCTGGATCTCCCCTGGACAACAAACTACATAACAGCAAAGCCAGTCTAAGAAAGCCAGACATCATGTGCCTCATATAAAATTGTCTAATTCATTACTTCTATTCCCCCCCCAAAAAAACCTTAGAGAAGTAAATATCCCAACCCAAATGATGCTTATGAAAAAGATGAAATGTCAATATTGATAACAGCCATATTTAGTATGTATTACATACTAAATATGACTCCAAAGTTTTGCTTGTATTATCTAACTTAACCTTTGAGCCAACCCTTAGAGGCAGGGAGCTCATTAGCCCCACCTGGTAGCATTTTTATCACTGAGACAAATACAAAAAAAAAGACAACTTAAAGGGAAAAGGAAAGACTTACTTTGTTCAGAATTTTGAGGTCCTGAGGCCCCTGCTGGGCAGGATGATGCTGAGGCAGGATGATGGGTGTGAAGAAGGAAATACAAGAACTGGGACACTAGTACACCCTGTGTCCTGGATGGTCAACTTGACCTCAGCTAAAGTCATCAGAGAGGAAGGAGCCTCCCCTGAGAAAATGCCCCCATAAGATCCTGCTGTAGGACATTTTCTTAATTAGTGATCCGTGAGGGTGGGATCCACCTATTGTGGGTGGTGCCATCCCTTGGCTGGTGCCCTGGGTTCTTTAAGAATGTGGAATGAGCAAGCCATGGAGGGCATGCCATTAAGCAGCACCCCTCCATGGCCTCTGTATCAGAGCCTGCCTCCAGGTTCCTGCACTGGTTAAGTTCCTGTCCTGACTTCCTTAGATGATGAACAGTGCTCTGGAAGTGTAAGCCAAATAAACTCTTTCTCCAAGGCTCGCGTTCAGTCACACTGTGTCATTGCAGCAATATAAACCCTAACAAGACACCTTTCACAGACATTACCCCGTCACCTAACTTCCCTTTCCTAGGTGTCAACTTTTCTAGAGGTTCCCCCACTTCTCATTAGCTCCACAGACTGAAAACCAACGCAGCATTCATACACGTGGTCTTGAGAGACACTTCGGATCCAAACTATAGCATCCAGATGCTGTAATACAGACGACCGGGAAACTGAGGCACAGAAAATAAGAGTGGCTTGTGCAAGGACTCAAGATGAGGAGCTCAGAGCTGTCGTCTAGTGTTCTGGCTCTGCAGACTGACCTGAACTGTGGTTTTGTGGTCAATGGATTAGTCTTTGTTTCCCACATCCACTATGTCCTGCAGAGGTCTTTCCGTAGTCCTGTGCCCTCCACAGGGGCATTCTCTGAATTCTCTGTCACTCATTCTGCTTTGAAGTTCCACTCCCTTTAAACTGGCACAGCACGTTCTAGAATTACAGTTAACACCACCAACTTCATTTAGACCCTTCCCCACCCCAGACTTTCCTGCCATTCTCGGCTCACATGATGAAGAGCACGGACAAAGCTTAGTTCACAAGTCGAGGCTGTTGTTCTTTAATTTATTATTTTGTAGACTGCAATTACAAAGCTTCTACGGAGAACAACTTGTTAAATTACAGTAAGAAACACACTTTTCTCCCCACCTGTTCTCAGTTAACAAAATCTAGATAGATTTCAAAGGCCGACACTGCTCTGCTTTTGAACATTCAGTACTGTGCCGGTATCTATTTTCTTGAACTAATTTTACGCCTGATAATCATTTTGTCTGAGTGCTGGTAACCCATGTCACACGGCATCTAGGCTCTGCTTGAGAGCTGTTTTCTCTGAGAAATGGTTGGCAAGTAACAAATTTATTCTGCACAAATTGTTTTTAAAGCAGCCTGATGTTCTTCAATCTTTTCTTAAATGGAACATCGGTAAGATGCATTGTAAACTGCTCGTAACTGCATTGGATTTTCCGTGCTCACTCTCCTCACTTGGAGATGGATTGATGTGTCTTAAATACCTCGAAGTATACCGTCATGCAATACATAGAGCATATTTCTTCATTATCTGAATATTTATTATTCTTTTTAGTTTGTTTATTTGAAGTAAACTGCCCTCCATTGCTCCCTTGAGCCAGGAGACAACTCACACTCCCTCGGTGCTCCAGAACTGCCCTTCCCGGGCCTTGACAGCGGCTTTGCCACGGATCTCCGGGACCTCATTAGAGGATCGCTAAATGATGGAGCCTGAGTGTGAGTCTTAAAAAGATAACTCCAATTTATGGCTGCATTTTGTCAAAATAAAATATGCTGAAGGAGGAAAAATGTTCACGGAGGCACGTGTGCCCAAAGATATTTCTCAGGGAGGCTGCTTTTGAAGCAGCTTGCCAGCTGTCATCAATAAAGCATTGCTATCCCGAGAAGCACCGAGTCCCAGCTCTTCAGTGTTGGATGAGCCGACAGCCGAAGAGCTCTTAATTCTCCTCTATTTATTACAGCAAAAGCAGCAGTGACCTTAACGAAACGTCATTAAGATAGGCATGTCAATGCCACATTTTGAAAGACAGTCTGAAGTGCGAAGAGCTGAAGGTCGACAAGATAGTTTGAGTACATAATTCAAACAAAGATTAAGCTTTGAAAGGATGGGACTGGAGTCTCTTAATAATTTGCTACATTTGTAAGCATTAAAGAGGATGCATGGAAGAGCAGGAGTTCAGGAGGGACAGACTGATGCTATTCAATTTTGTTTGGCTGTTGTGTGTCTCCTAAAAGATACTTTCTCCTGAAAATAGTTATAGTCAACTTATAAGAGTATTTATTTAAGCTTGGGAAGCAGAAAATGTCTTAGTCAAATGACTTTGGTCTTTTTTTGCATATGTGATATGATCTCATATGAAATAATAACTAACAATAAGAACTGTATTGGGTTAGAGAGTCATGGAGTATATAGTTGATCAAAATTAAGTTTTTAATTTTTAATTTTTTAAGGTTATAATTATCTCTCCCCTTATCTTTCCCCTCTACAAACCATCTCACGTACCCAGCTCGTATTTACCAACATTTAAACAACAAGAGGCCATGAACATGAAAGAAATTGATATTTTTTTTGATAAATCTGTGTAACTGATCTCTTTTGGATTGAATAAACCTAATCAATGTGAGCTGATATGGTTGCACTTTTGTACCACAACAGTCTGATTTTCAGCTGAGCTGTGAGATCAGTTTAATCATAGGTTATGAGAGCCTGTGGTTTTCAATATTTCTTGTAGAGCTATGGACAGGTAGAGCATACCATTCTTGTCTTCAAGGTGTTTGCAGTCAGTAGAAGGAACAAGAAGCAAACAAACTGGACATAAAAGTAATCAAGCCTCTGATTCAGAGATGAAGCTACTTTGTATTCCATATCATCCCAAGTAACTAGTTACTGACCAGTGCTTGCTAAATAGCTACCTCTGTGTAATATACCCGCAAGTCTGAAATATCTTTGGAAAGGCCTCCATTGTACTGAACTAAAATTTGTATCTTTGCAGTTCCTTTCTGTTGGTTTCTGCTCTGATCTTTTGAATTATCTGTGCTTTCTTTTGTAGGATAATCTTTTAAATATCTGAGATCTTTTCTGCCCCTGGTTTTATCAATTCGGTGAGACAAAAGGCTTTACCTTCTCTACCATAACCTTCTAGTTTCTATTATACTTTTTAAAAACTACATAATAATATTTTGAGAGACTTTCACCACCCACCCACAACGTTACCCGATTTGTCTTATACTGCCTGGAAGAAAAATCTCCATTAGTTATGGAGAGAAAAGTTACTATCCAGTGTGCTGAAGCTTAACTGTGTGTTGAACACAAAGAAACTGAGCAAGGAGTCCCATAGGAAGACATAAGGATGCTTCAAGTTCTTGAAGGATTTTTCTGGTGAATCTTTTTTTTTTTTTTTTTTTTTAAAAAAAAAAAAAAACAACCTTAAAGTCTACCCTATACTTGTTCCCAGTCTGGGTGTATGTGTGTTACTGATGCTGAGAAATTGTGAAGTGGTGTTCTCCACTTTGCAGACACAATGATTGCCCCTTTCATTTGCATCTGCAGCCACCATGGAAGAATCTGTTTCATTTCCTCACAGTCTGCTTGACACTTTTACGCACAAAGTCAACCCATCTGTGATACTTCATGCCATATTGCTCTGTCTGCCAGTGAGACTTCCAGCTCCTCCCCAGCGCTGCTAGGCTGCTAAAATGGGCTTCAGTATCTTTTCAAGGCTTCTTACTCCAACCTATTCTTCAGCTGCCTTGGATCCCGCTTCTATGTACTTCTCACAAAGCAGTGGTTGAATAGATGACCGGTTTGGCTACTGACTGCATCAGCATTCTCTAGGTGATCTTGGACTGTCTCATTTTATACCAGTTATAATTGACTAGTGACATTGAGAAGCTTCACAATACCCAGAGTATGCCAGAGACACAGCGAGTATGCAACCAACAATTAATCTGGGGTTTGTCTCAATGGATTTGAGTTTTTAAAATTAACTAAACTTTTGTTTTCTTTCATAGTTAGCATGGGTCTACATATCTACCTGCAGACCAAAGAATTTAGTAATTTTTTTTCTTTCTATTGTTCAGTGAAACCTGGGTCTTTGTAATGTACTCCTATTGTTTCAATTTCACTCCAGTCTAGAAGTGACTGTACTGATACCAACAATGACAATAATTCATACTAAACATCATGAAATATGATGTGCTAGATCAAGACATTCTTTGTTCTTAAAATAAGATTACATCATTTCCCCCTTCCATTTTCTCTTGCCTTTCTTATACATCTCTCCACTTGCTTCCTCTCACATTCATGACTTCTTTTTTTTTGTTATTATCATGTGTGCCCTGCATGTGCATGTGTGCATGGGCACAAACATACACAGAGTGGGAGCATGGTTGACCTCACTCAGTTTGTTTGTGTTCCTGTATTGTGTGGTTATTTCAGGACTGACCCCTTGGTATTGGGCAGTCAGTGCTTTTCCCTGGAGAAGACTATTTCTACCATTCTCAGCATTCCTTAACTGTCTATGCTTCATTTTCTAGGGGTGGGGTCCAGTGAGATTTCCCCTTCCCTATTTAACTTATCTATCTGTTGATGTTCATCTTCTTCAGACCTTGTCTAGGTAGCCATGTTGTTGAAGCGAGGCTTCCTTGATATTTATAGGATAAGACTTTTTGATCAAGTCATGCTTTGTTCTGCTTGATTGTTTTAAGATATCCCCTTCTCAAAATCCCAGAAAAATTCTTTACAGACCTTTAAAGAATGGTACTCAACTTCATATGGAAAAGCAAAAAACCTAGGATATCCAAAACAATCCTGTAAAATAAAAGAACTTCTGGAGGCATCACAATCCCTGACAGCAAACTCTACTACAGAGCTATAGTACTGAAAACAGCCTGGTATTGGCATAAAAATAGACAGGAGGACCAATGGAACTGAATCAAAGACCCAGATATTAATCCACACACCTATGAACACCTGATTTCTGACAAAAAGCAAAAATTATAAAATGGAAAAAAGAAAGTATATTTAACAAATGGTGGATATCAATATGTAGAAGAATGAAAATAGAATCATATATATCACCATGCACAAAACCCAAGTCCAGATGGATCAAAGACCTCAACATAAAGCTAGCCACACTGAACCTCACAGAAGAGAAAGTGGGAAGTACATTTGAACGCATTGGCACAGGAGACCATTTCCTAAATATAACCACAGTAGCATAGACACCGAGAGAAATAATTAATAAATGGGGCCTCCTGACACTGAAAAGCTTCTGTAAAGCAAGGACACGGTTAACAAGACAAAACAACAACCTACAGAATGGGAAGAGATCTTCACTAACCCCACATCAGACAGAGGGCCAATCTCCAAAAGATACAAAGAACTCAAGCAATTGGTCATCAAAAGAACAAATAATCTAATAAAAATTGGACTACAGACCTAAACAGAGAACTCTCAAATTCTTTCAGGGATTTCTATAGGATCATGATAATGAGACATGGGTATGAGGGATACAGATGTCTAGATTTCTTCCCCAGTACTGGGAGAACTGTGGACACCAAATGTAAAATGGCTGAAAGACACTTGAGGAAATGCTCAACATTCTTAGTCATCAGAGAAATGCAAATCAAAACAACTCTGAGATTCCATCTTATATCTGTAAGGATGGCCAAGATCAAAAACTCTGATGACAACTTATGCTGGAGAGGTTGTGGGGAAAAGGGAGCACTTCTGCATTGCTGGTGGGAATGCAATCTGGTACAGCCCCTTTGAATATTAGTATAATGATTTCTAAGAAAATTAGGAAACGACCTTCCTCAAGAACCAGCAATATCACTTTGGGGAATATATCCAAAGGATGCTCAATCATGCCACAAGGACAGGTGCTCAACTATGTTCATAGCAGCATTGTTTGTCATAGCCAGAACCTGGAAACAACCTAGATGCCCCTTGACTGAAGAATGGATAAAGAGAATGTGGTACATTTACACAATGGAGTACTATACAGCAGAAAAAAATCTTAAATTTTTGGGAAAATGGATAGAGCTAAAAACATTATATTGAGTGAGGTAACACAGACCCAGAAAGACAATTATCATATGTAGTTACTCATAAGCGGCTTTTAGACATAAAGCAAAGGAAACCAGCCTACAATTCACAATTCCAGAGAACCTAGGTAACAATGAGGATCATAAGAGAGACATACATGGTTCTAATCTAAATGGGAAATAGAAAAAGACAAAATCTCCTGACTAAATTGGGAGGATGGGGACAATAGGAGAGGATTGAAGGGGAGGGGAGAGGTGGAGGAGCAGAGAAAAATGTATAGCTCAATAAAATTAAAAAAAATATATATACCCTCTTCTTTCAGGGATTTCTATAGGATCATGATAATGAGACATGGGTATGAGGAATACAGATGTGTACATGTCTTCCCCAGTACTGGGAGAACTGTGAACACCAAATGTAAAGCCAGGATAACAGCGCTGACCTCAGATATCTACAATAAGAATAGACAGGGCTGAGACCCTTCCTCCTAGACTTTGCGCTGTCAGCACCGTCCATGCTGTATTTTTTCCGAGACCTTGTTCTACAATTAATCAGAGTCTTAACATGCTTGCTTAACATCGAGTGGAAATACTCTGTTTCTTTAATTTTTGTATTCTCCCGCATGAGAATAAATAGTTTTAGGACTCAGAATGCATCTCAGTTGGGAGAGTGCTTTTCCAGCTTCTGCAAAGCCCTGAGTTTGTGGGAGCCCATGTGTGACTCAGTTTCCATCTGGAGTCACTTCTGAATTAAAGAAGTCATTTGAGTTCAGGATTGCCTGCTCTGCCTTCCAGTAACATTGAGGGCTATGAGTAACGTTCGTCTTAGCCATAGAAAGAGCATTTTAACCCAGTTGAAAGAGTACATTTTCTATTAAGATTTGGACTGGTGTATACCAGCCAGAGGTACTCCTCCTTACAGATTAGAGGCTGCTTAGCTGAATGAGATAATGCACCTGTTAGAGTTTCCTCTCAAGGACAGTGCAGGGAGGTGGTTAGCTGACTATACTGCTCTTTGTTCGCCTTTTGCCTGTGGTATATATGCTGACTGAGAAATAAACTCTGGGCTGTTTGGTATTGACCTTCAGTGCTCCTGGTCTATCCTATATTTCTGTCTTCATTTCTCTTAATCTAACATTTCCTCAGCTTCAGCACCCTCCTAGGGTACCCCCAGAGGGATTCTGCCCTAGTGGACTCCGACATGAGTTCATTCTCCCTAACTGCAGAAACCTGTTGTTGCGGTACCCACCTGTCATTTCAGAACTCTGGGAGGGAGAATTAGGAAGAGCATAAGTTAGGTCTTCCTTCTCTATGTAGTAACTTTGAGGACAGCCTGGGCTACCTCAAACCTTAACTAACTAAATACTAGATTGTAGTCTAACTTTTCTGTCAGGGCTGTTGTCCCCCCAATAATGACATGAAGACCTATTATTAATTATGAAAGGTTGGCTGATAGCTTAGGCATATTTCTAACTAGCTCTCATAACTTAAATATCTCTTAATCTGTGTTTTTTTACATGGCTCTGTTACCTTGACATTGTAGAGCCCATCCTCTTTGTTCTGTGTGTCCTTGCAACTCTGATTTCTTCCCAGCATCCTTTGTGCCTGGAAATCCTGCCTAGCCATTGGCCATTCAGCTTTTTATTAAACAAATCAGAGTAACACGTCTTCACAGTGTACAAAAAGATTATTCCACAACACTAGATCCATAATATTTTAAATAAAATTTCCCATCTAGAAGCGAAACCTTGCTTAGGTGTGCCACGAATCTTCCACATATTTGTATCTGCCAGAAACACAGTACAGACCTGATGTGGGAGTGTCATATATCAATCTGTTGATTTCATTGGTTAAGTAATAAACAAACTGCTTGGGCTCATAGCTTAGAACATAGGTG
>NC_022011.1:87520039-87530263 GCF_000317375.1 Microtus ochrogaster
GGCCAAGCGGTGATTAAATGAACACAGTGTCCTTGTAATTATTTCGGGTAGAGCTAGCCATGTGGGCGGCCGGGTGCCGGGACGCAGCCCGCCACTCCTATTACTACACAGACCAGACTCTGTGACTCTACATTTTAAGAGATGAAACTCAGATATTTAGTTGTTAGTTCTACTTGGGCATCTATGTCTCTCGTCCCAGAATTAAAAAGTCATTTATATCTAGAAGAGGCTTTGCCATTTTGTTTCTCAATATATGTCTCTCATAGCACGCACAGCATGGAGCCTGGGAGTTGGTGAGGAAAACGTTTTACATGGGAAAAAAGGTTGTGAAAACAGGTTCAGACAAGATTAAGCGTTGTTGGCTGTAGGATTTGTCAGCTCTTCTAACATGCCAATCTCCTTAAAAGGAGAGAGGATAGCATCAAAATTCATTTTTTTTCTGTTGAAATCTCAGAGGAGATGATCTCTCAGATGTCTTGCATTAGGGGAACTTGGATCGTTCTGATCTAATCCATCTATTTAGCAGACAAAAAGAAGGAGGCTTAGAAAGCCATTTCTCATTCACCAAATTTTCTGATCCAACCTCCCAGAGCCAGGTCCAGAAAAAAGGCCTGTCACACAAGTGTGTCATGTAAGAGAAAGTGTGCACAAGAGTCTGTGGATTTAATATATTCACAAAACCATTATCGGTAGGTGAAAATCCCTCTCCTTTTAACTTCTAATCTTTTCTAATTTATGTACTTCCTATGTTTATGGCTACTTCTGCTCTGCAAACACATTTTTTAATTTTTTTATTGATATATATATCTGCTCCCCTCCTTTCCTCTCCCCCTTCTACCCTCTTCCATGGTCCCCATGCTCCCAATTTACTTAGGAGAGCTTGTCTTTTTCTACTTCTCATGTAGATTACAAACATGTATGTCTCTCTTAGGGTCTTCTTTGTTGTCTAGGTTCTCTGGGATTGAAAAATGTAGGCTGGTTTTCTTTGCTTTATGTCTAAAAGCCACTTATGAGTGAGTACATATAATATTTGTCTTTCTGGGTCTGCATTACCTCACTCAGTATGATGTTTTCTAGCTCCATCCATTTTCCTGCAAAATTCAAGATGTCATTTTTTTTTCTGCGTGTGGCACTCCATTGTGTAAATGTACCACATTTTCCTTATCCATTCTTCACTTGAGGGGCATTTAGGTTGTTTCCAGGTTCTGGCTATGACAAACAATGCTGCTATGAACAGAGTTGAGCACATGTCCTTATGATATGATTGAGCATCCTTTGGGTATATACCCCAAAGTGGTATCGCTGAGTCTTGAGGCAGGTTGTTTCCTAATTTTCTGAGAATTGCCATACTGATATCCAAAGGGGCTGTACCAGGTTTCACTTCCACCAGCAATGGAGGAATGTTCCCTTTACCCCATAACCTCTCCAGCATAAGTTGTCATCAGTGTTTTTGATCTTGGCCATTCTTGCAGGGGTAAGACAGAATCTCAGAGTTGTTTTGATTTGCATTTCTCTGATGGCTAAGGATGTTGAGCATTTTCTTAAGTGTCTTTCAGTCATTTTAGATTCCTCTGTTGAGAGTTCAAAAAAATTGGAATGACCCCATGTACCTTATCGGATCACCATGACTTAAAATTAGAATTAAGCAGCAACACTAATTCCAGAAAGCCCACAAACACATGGAGATTAAACAATGCTCACCTGAAGCATCAATGAGTCAAAGAAGAAATAAATGAAGAAATTAAAGATTTCCTAAAATGTAATGAAAATAACCACACAGCATACCCAAATTTTTGGGACACAATGAAAGCATGTTAAGATGAAAGTTCATAGCACTAAATGCCTACATGAAGAAACTGGAAAAATCCCACACTAGTGAATTAACAGAACATTTTAAAACTCTAGAACAAAAAGAAGCAAACTCACCCAGGAGAACTAGATGGCAGGAAATAATCAAATTGAGAGCTGAAACCAACAAAATAGAAACAAAGAAAACATTACAAAGAATCAATAAGACAAAGAGTTGTTTATTCGACAAAATTGACAAACCTTTATCCAAACTAACCAAACTGCGGAGAGAATATCCAAATTAACAAGATCAAAAATGAAAAGGGGGACACAACAATAGACACGGAGGAAATCCAGAGAATCATTAGGTCATATTTTGAAAACCTGTACTCCACAAAATTGGAAAACTTAAAGGAAATGGACGACTTTCTGGATAAATATCACTAAATCAAAATTAAATCAAGACCAGATAAGGAACTAGCTCTTAGAGCAGGCTGACCTTGAACTCACAGAGATCTACCTGCCTCTGCCTCCCAAGTTCTGGGTTTAAAGGAATGCACACCACTACGACCTGGCCCCAAACCATTCTTAATGAATCCTGAGAGTATATTACCAATGTCTCCTTAGTTATTCTCAGGAGAGAATGGAGCTGTTTTCCACCTATGCAAAAAACAATTACCAAAGGGTTGAATTTGTGACATCAGAAAAGATGAGAAAACATTAAGCATTAAGATTCTCAAATTGATGTGTCCCAGGTAAAAGGAGTTACTTTTCAAAGAACAAATCTTGGGAAGATCAGCAGAGTTGCATCTGTGGAGTGGAGCATCTTCCACGTGACTTGGGCTTGTATCTCTGAATTGCCATCTATTTAGTGTATCCCCACAAGAACACCAGCTTCTCTTCTCTTTTCTGAAAACAACACCCTTCTTTCTTTTTTGAAGACCCAGTCTTCTTCAGCTCTCATTTATTAATCATACAAATGACATCATTCAGCTCTGCTGCTGCCCCTGAGCTACAGTATAAGCTCATCTCTCTCACTACTTTCATATTTTCCTAATATTCCTCGTCAGAATAAGTGGGTCTTTTCCTTCTAATTAGAGTGTAGAGTGTATGCATGTATGTGTATACCTCTGTCTATTTGTCATCTATCTACCTATCTACCTACCTACCTACTTATTATCTATCTCCCTACCTACATAACAACCTCCCTATCAACCTACCTAATATCTGTCGTCTGTCTATCTATCTATCTATCTATCTATCTATCTATCTATCTATCTATCATCTATCTATTGTCTATCTATCTATCATCTCTCTCTACCTATCTATCTATCATCTATCTATCAATCATCTATCATCTATCTATCTATCAATCATCTATCTATCTATCTATCTATCTATCTATCTATCTATCTATCTATCTATCTATCTATCTATCCCTCTACCTATCTATCAATACCCAATGACACACCAGCCTTGGCTGACATCAGCTTACTCATAGACATTTCACAGATACGCATTGAACATTCCATGTTTGCCTAATCCATTTTGAGGGTCTTCTATCACTTGCGACTGGAAGGGATCTTGGCTAATACAATCTTTCTTGACCCCCTTGGGCCACCGTGTGCATTCTACTTGGAAAGTAATTGCTTTAGAAACGCGGACAGACACATTATGGGAGTTAAAACTCACTTAGGTTGGAATGTAATTCTCCGACCAATCCATCATGTCATTCAGGATCTATTAATCCTTGTCCTGTAGAATCAGAGCAACACGGCTGCCCGCCTTAAAAAATATGACCCCTGCTGCCTGTAGAATTTCAATTGGATTTTTATGCACACAAGTCTTAGCACATAAAAGTGGCATGAATCAGACCAAAACATACTTCTTCCAATTAAAAGGTGTGAAAAGAGCAAAGAGAAATGGCCTTTTCTATTTACCCAGCTCAGCAGCTGGGCAGTTCATTAGCAAATCCTGAAACGCACATAGGTCATAAGCTCCTGGCATGTGAAGACTCTTTTATAACACAATTGTAGAAAGGCAACCTTTAAGTCAAAAGTACTATTCCCCTATGAGGCTTATTAATTGAATCATTTGTTTACAAAAGGTGAGCGTGGCTCTAAGTGACAGTGCTGTTTGCACAGTGGCACCAATATTAGGAAAGCTTGTGTGTAATGCATTAGTAATGTAGAGAATGATGCTGCCCGGCTTGGGGGTATTTGTTTAGCACATTCAAATCTCGTTATTTCAACAACCCCTGAGCATGAATTGAGTTAGCTTATTAAAGTTAAAAATATCCTTTCAAATATTGCTAATGAATGCCATGAAGTCAGTTATTTACCGCCGTCTCTGGATTTATGAGAGACTTAATGTTGGTCATCATTTGGATGGTAGAAAAGCCTTTTTTAAAAAAAAGTTGTTGTAGGAAGGAATTCAGTCACCCTTTTAATGTGTCTGTGCTTCTTCAGTCAAGGTTAAATTTTCCGAGACATGATTCTGAGGATAAGAATGTATCTCGTGTTCCTTGTCAGCAAATACTGTCCTTTTAAAATTGTAACTCCCTGTAAAGAATGTGACAGGAAAACAAATGTTGTTTGCAATTACACCTTTTAAAAATATTTCATTCTGTCTGATAGCAATTCACCAGTGGGCTTTAAGTTTGGGTTGGAGTAAACTGGTTCTAAAGTTGAACTGGAAGTTTGTGTATTTTGAATGATGTAGAGAAAAGTGAATTGTTTTCTCTATGCTCAGAGATGGGTAACTGCCCACTAAAAGATATGCCTGCCTTTTGTCTGTTGTGGATGTAGCTAGAACATATCATTTTGGTTAGGGAACACCTTTGACAACCCTTGTAGATAAGATATGATCATAGAGTAGAAAAGGCTGTGCTGAAGGAAACAGGCTTGTCTTGGTCAAGCTCTTTCTAGAGAAGCTCTGGATATCATTAGGGTTCAGATCAACCAAAGGTAAAGAATATAAACTACTCCTTCAATGATTGCGTGCAGGAGAGTTGCCAGATAGTTACAACTATCTTGGATTCTTTTCATGAATAAGAAATAAAATCTCATTGAGTCTAAGCCATACAGGATTGATTTCTGTGTTTTATAATCTCCACCGGCCTATAGAGATGGCTCAGTGGTTAAGAACACTGGCCGATCCTCAAGAGAATCTGAATTGGAGTGCCAGGACCTGCATGGTGAATCACAAGTGTCTGTCTCCAGTTCCAGGGGATCTGACACCTTCTTATTCTGGCCTTTGAAGGCACTGCATAAACCTGGGACCCAGACATACATGTTGATAAAACAACCATACAAGTAAATAAAATAAAGGAAAACATTTAAAATATATGTGTTTATGTATTTAATTAATACATTATCCCTTTAAAATAAGATATTGTAAGCCATATAGATATGGCCCACATCAATAGATAAAACTCCAACTTATCAAGTAGTTCACTGATTAACCATTTAAAGACACTGGGTGTAGAAATATATTCTTATCCATTCTTGTGTGTTCTAATTGTTGATGAGGTGGAGCAGGGTTCCTAGGTAATTAAAGGAAGCAAGCTAGTTTTCTTGGAAGTAGAGTCTAGCTGGAAGAAGACAGTCTGAAGTCTTTTCTGCACGTAGATGTAAGGTATGGGTTTAAACATTCACCAGTGTAGGAACTATTCTACACAGGCTACAAATTTGTCAAGATGATGGATCCCAATTCTGTTAGGACACAGGAGACAAGGATTTAACAGAGCTCAAAGACCGTTAAATTTTATACTTCGGTCCAGAACTGAGAACCAAAACAAGACATCTTTGAGAAGACCTGGAAATAGGAGATTTTGCCCAGACATAGCCATTTCCAAAGTGCCATTACTGGAAGCTATAGTTAGCAGGAAACAGCCCCATCCTTGAGTTGCAGTAATCATGCCAATAACTCTTGATAGCTATCTGTCAGATGTAGACAGAAAGACTTTACAGATCCTAATTCTGCATGACACTACTTTGAGGAGGGAATTACTTTGAGGGAAAGAGGAAATGATTGTCCCTGTTTTATATATCAAGAAACTGAAGCATATAGAGACTAAATAACCCACTCAATGTTTTATAGCCACTAAGTAGAAAGACTTGAATTCAAATCTGGATGTTTTGAATTCAGAGCCTGAGCTGACCCTTGCTTTTTCTTCCCCCACAGCCCGAGCAAATAGGGAATAGTTTTAAAGAGAGACCCTGTTACCAGCTAAGCATTCTAGCCACATGAGCACAACAGGCCCTTCCAGAAATGATCAGAAAAACTAAAAATGGGAAGTATCACTGCACCTCCTGTAGGCAGAGGCTTAAATCACAAATTGTTCAACAGTATAAAAAGCAACCCTTTGTTATTCAAAATCTGATGGGTCCATGAGACATTGAAGTACCTTTACCCACTAGGGTGTCTCTGTCTCAGTCAATATGAGTATGCCACAGGTAGTTAGATCACAAGAATAAATTAGATTTTTAGTGAATTCAAGTAGTTAGTGACTTCAAGGTAGAGTAGCATGAAGTATTGTCTTTACTGAAAAGCAAGCAGAGCCACTGACATAACCGTGGGGATTAGAAACAAGGAAACTGCAAGATAGGACAGAGAAAGCAAAATGTATTTTCTGCTTCGGCCGATGCTGTGACTGCTCCTTTGGGGTTCCCGGTGACTCCCTCCGTGCATGTCTCATTTCATGTGACCATAACTGACTAATGGGGCCAGCCTGGCCACAGATTTCCCAGGAGGATGGGTGGACCTGGGTGGTTAATTTCATGTGTTAGTTCTGCTGATTCTATTTTTCTTTCTTTGCAGTCGAATGATTGAAATATGCTATTTTTTTTGCTGTATTTTCTTTTCTTTTTTCAATATTGGAAAGATGATGTCCCAGGTGGACTTCTCTTCATTCTAAACATCTTTACTAAGTATGACAAGGACCTTTGCCGAGCCTAGTCACCAAACTCTGTATTTTATATACACCCGAGTGATAGTACCCAGCCCTTTTATCTCAGCTCCCAATTACCAAGGAGACCTTAGCAACGTGCAACCCCTGCAAAGACCAATCATCCCCTGCAAGTCCGTGCATATCCAGATTCTGCACTCCCTCCCTCTGTTTTATATAGAACAGCCTCCAGCCATCCATCTTGCAAAATCTAAGTCAGCTCAAGTCACTGGCCTGCTGGCCACTCTCCAGTAGCTTCCAGTCCCGTGCTAATGGGACTCTAGAAAAATATGTCCTAGATACTTCTCCAACTTCCTTTGCTACCAGACTGCCACCCCAGTGCCTCGGGGCTACCTGTCCTCAGTTCCTTTGTCCAATGTGACAGCTGTGGCAGTGGACTCACCCCGTGCTTTACTTCTGACAAATTTTCCATGGGCTCGTTTTGGCTCACACACACACACCTCGCTCAGGGTCCTGCTATGGCAGGAGTTCCTTCACCAGTTCTCTTGGAACAGCATCTGGAAGTCTATACAGCCCCTGACCTTCTTTCATTTGTCAGAATGGGTCTCATCTCTGTTGGGTATTGTATTATATACTTGATGATGTTGGTAATCACCAATAAAATACATACTTGGTGATATAAGTTTGTTTTGTCCATTGCTTGTAAAAGTCTTGACATATACTAAATAATAAATAATACTTTGTTAAATGAGTAAGTGATGGCTGGTTGTTCATTTATCATCATTATTTACACAGCCAGGTAGATACACTGAAGGTGGTGTTGGGTTGGAGTATATTGTGGATAGATCCACTGATATATTCATCCCATAGCATTTCATTGGTTCTTACAAAATACTAACAGCTGAGCCAGAGGCTTGAGGTAGGGCAGTGAGCAAAACAATTCCTGTTCTTGTGTGATTTATATTCTTACTGCAGGATAGGGGTATAAAAATGAACAATAATTAAATGATCCTGCAGTATGGAGAAAAGTGGAGTTCTTTTCTTAGGGAGTTCTAAGACAGTGTATAAGGAAGTGCCTTAGGCATGAAGCAGCTCTTGAGCTGAGACCCAGAGGACTCGAAGGACTGTAGACCCAGTCATGCAGGGAGCGTGGAAAACCCTGTCCAGACTTAGCAAAGCACAGGCAAGCAAGATCAGCGTCAGGAGAGAGGAAGCCAGGCAGGCTGCCATGGAAGAAGTGAGCTGGTAGCAGAGGACGAACCCAAGGAGGGACTCAGGGAGGGGGATGCTGTGTTGGTTGGTCAGGGTGTGCCGGGTCATGCCGTGTGAGGAGCCAGATGGGTGCAAGCTTTCTCAGAAGCCCTAATGAAAGGACAAAGGGAGCTTTAGTTCTGTGTCCTTGTCTAAGAGTGAAGTTGGCAACATCAGTCTAGGACTGGGGCCAGTGTCTGAGAGGAGTCAAGGCTGAGGTTTCTGGGGCCCTGACTTTTCCTTCTGGGCTGTGGGCTGTGGCTATCAGTCCTTAAGCAGCTCTGTCTGTGATATCCCCTGCTCTTTCTGTCAACATTGTCCGACTCTGCTCCCTCTGACCTTGGGTGCTTCATTCCCTGGAAATAGTGTATATGATGCTGTACTTCTTTATAAACATGCCTGGCATAGGTCATCAGCTTGTGCAAGACTTTCCGGTTCCAGCCTTCGCTTTTGTCTTTATTTCTCATCGTCTCTATTACTCGTTCCCAGCCCTCCCACCTTGCCATCTTGGACCCATCTTCCTGCGGGTCCAGGACAATGGCAGACCTAAGTGCTTACTGTGTGTGAGATGGCAGCTACTAGAATATCCCCAAAAGGGTCATATTTGGATAGACCTGAATCCCTACAGCTTGTCTGGTCCACGTGGCTGTGTGGGCCTGTGTCCGCTTCTCAGTGACGCTTGTCTGTCAGTGGTTCCCAGACTTTAGTTTTCCTGTGATGAAGTGGCTGCCTTCGTGAGTGTTTTTCACCCAGCAGTTCAGTGGGATTAAAATACACTAACTAAACGCTCCTCTCCGCTGGGACTTCCAAGCCTAATTAGAAAACTCAGCACTAAGCCCACTTTGATGTTCGCTTCAAGAATCGCAATTTCTTCATAGGGTAGGGGTGACTCTCACTTGATCAGAAAGATGCTTATTTTCCAAGTTTATGCTCCCAGCTCCTCACCCCATGCTCGGTTCAGGAAAATGGCTAGCATTGCCCAGTTGTCATGTGTACCTCCTTCTGAGGTGCAGCCTGGAGCTGAAGTCTCAACCATCAGCCCCATTAAGAGAAAAGCAGCACCTTTCTTTGAAACCTTACAATTATCAGGCTTCCCTGTGCATTAGAGTTAGGGATTTTTATTTAATGACTTTATAGAGATGCTTAATCTCACAGTGCTAGAATACTAATTACTGTACTGTGTTGCATTAGGAAAAACAGCAAATTACTCAAATTTTAATTATGATATTCAGCTTTAAACAAGTGTATAATAATTGACTTTGTGTGTAATAATTGATTTGTCATTTAGGCAGTAATTTTTTATGCAAATGGACTACTTTATATGTGTGAACCAGTTATTATAAAATTAATTACTGAATATAATATCTTGGAGAACGGACGACCAAAGTTCTTCTAACTGGCTTCTCCATTCATGAGAAAGCTGGGTTTTCATTATAGTGATGAGATTTTTAACTCAAAGAAATTAAAGCACATTCTACATGCCTGCTAAATGTGTTTTTCTTTGTCATTATTATTTTCAAGAATATCAGAAACACTTTTCTGTCCACCAGGAATTGTCAGTTACCCGAAAGCCAGCTAAGCGTTTAAATTTTCCCCATTTTCCAGATGGAGAAATACTGTGAGCTTGGAAGATGCTTAATGTGCGCTACCACTGAAAACAGTTAAGTCTAGATCCTTTTGTAAGATGGCCATATCTGTGTTGAATGTTTTTCAAGCTGTCTGTTCTAGCAGGGAGAGAAACCAGAGATGATACTGGGTAGTTATTCAGGTTCGGATGTGAAGGAGAAAAAGCCAAAGACTCATGAACACTCACGGAAACTTTACATAGCTCATGGCTTCACACAGGCAGGGTAGCCTAGCCACCACAGACCAACAAAACTTCTGAGAACTTCTCTCAGGTTTCATGGGAACTTCCACAAATCTATTGGTTACATCCATATGGTATTATTTTTCTCCATCCCCAAGCTACCCTGTGAGGGAGTCTATCAACCTTTTCTTTTACAGCAATTTTCAAAAGTAAGAACGACTCAGACTTGAGTTCTTGGAACTAATTGATCACAACTGAGGGGGAACACTGTGAGATTTTTTTAATTTTCTGTAATACTACTCAGAAAGCATTCTTTTTCCTTTGTATAGGTCAGCATCCCACATGTATCAGGGAACCTGTGAGGCAGGGTCTAGGTATTTCCTTCCAGCAGACTCAAAGCATCTAGATCACAGTGAGATACTCCCCAAATGCGTTATCATCTGGATCACAGTGAGATACTCCCCAAATG
>NC_022011.1:87530575-87533369 GCF_000317375.1 Microtus ochrogaster
GATCACAGTGAGATACTCCCCAAATGCGTTATCATCTGGATCAGAGTGAGATACTCCCCAAATGCGTTATGTCCTCCATCATCACTAAGGACTAAATCTGCTGAGCCATCAGTGCTAAAGGTGAGCAGTGTTTCAGGGAGTAACCATTTACTGCTGACACTAAAAACGCAGAGTACCTTTTCATAGAACTACATATAATTGACATTTTTCAATGCTAAGTGAAATCACTCATAACGGAATTTTAAAAAATATTAAATTACAGCTATCACACTAACAAGGGTTACTTTCAAAAGAAATTCCACTGAAATAAAAAATCACAAAGTAGTTCATAATATATGTAGTAAAAAAATGCCTTGATTAAAAGCTATTTTACCATTCAGTGGCTTTCTATAATTTCTCCGATTCTCAGCCTTCCCCCGTGTATCTGTCTCTTACACCACTCTCGCGGAGACATTTCTCCCCCTTCAACTGATCTCCACAGAGTTGACAACTGTAATTCTTAGTCTTCTCATCTATGAAATGGGCTAGTCATAGACAACAGTGCTAAAGGGACTGACCACATAGCCAAGCGACCTGAGTTTGACCCGGCCTCCCCAGCACCTGCACACATGAATTCACACACAAAGCCATGCCTCACCCACACAGGACACCAGAACGCAGATAAGAACACCCGGTCTGTACTGGTGGACAGTGACGTCACAGCGATGCAACAGGCCTGGTAAGCACACATAAGCAGGAGTAAATAAATAGTACTGTTACTATCAATTTTATGAATTAGGGAGAAGACGCGAATACCACATAATAAACATATGGCCTTCAGGAATGAGGTCATTTTTTTCTTTTTTTCTTTAAAGGATAATTATAGAAAACATCAAACTATTGACATTTTCTGTATTATCAGCAAATTGTATACAGGAAATATCCTAATGCATTAAAAAGAGCTGAAAAAGGTTATACAAGGAGGAAACAGATCTTAAATTCACTGAAGTGGATTGTGTTCTTGCCATATAAGCTATTCTAGGCCAGTGGCCTCAGAGACTGTTGAACTTAGGTATAGTTTTGGGGAGATAGCCTGTTGTCACTTGGATCTGAGGTTTGCTCCATAAACCTCTGGTGATGAATCCAACTATTGACATGATTGGGGCATGATGACTCCCACCTAAATCAACAGATTAACCCATTTCGATTAGATTGTGCTAGTTTGGTGCTGTTACTGGGAGTTAGTGTAAACTTTCAAGGACAAAGCCTAGCTGTAGATAGTAGGTTTCTGGGGTGTGTTTTGGGAGCTTCGTCTCATCGGGGCCTCCTTAATCTATCTGTCTGTTTCCTGGTCACCTGCTATGAGCAAGTTTTCTCCACCACGCCCTTCCCCTTCAATGTTTCTGCTTTGCTACTGGCCCCAAAGAATGAGCTGACTGTGGACTAAAGCCATGAGCCACAACAAAGCGCTCCCCACGGAAGCTGTCTCTGTCTGCAGCTTGTGCAGTAATGGTAGTCATTTATTTTCTCATAAAAGTTGCAGATTTCTTTGTTTTCCCCATTTTTGTGTGTATGGTGTATGCATGTGTATGTGCGTACATGCATGTGACTCCATATGTGTGCGTGTGGAGCTCAGAGGTTGATGTGAGATATCATCTTCTATTCTTCTCCACCTTATGTTTGAGTCAGTGTCCCCTACTGGGACTGGTTGGATTGGTTGACCTGGAATCCTCCAGGATCCTCTCATTTCCATGCCCTCAGTGCTGAGGCTACAGATGTGTGTGGCCACAGCTGATTTTGCACGGGACCTGGAGATCAGAACCAGGTCCTCATGCGTATACAACAAGCATTTTACTTCTCGGAACAGCAGCTGTTTATTTGGATAACTGTTTGGATGATTGTTTGGATTAGCTGTTATCAGGAAAGCCGCTCTTATTTTTCTTTAATTTATGCAAAATAAATTACTCCTTATTCTAGACACTATCACTGTTTCTCTTGGACCTCTACCTAAAAGCTATGAAATGTAAAATTGTAGCTTTTTGCTGGGTGGTGGTGGTGGTGAGCGCCTTCAATCCCAGCATTTGGGAGGCAGAAGCAGGCAGATTTCTGAGTTTGCGGCCAGCCGGGTCTACAGAGTGAGTTCCAGGATACCCAGGACTGTTACACAGAGAAGCCCTGTCTTGAAAAGAGAAAAGAAAAAAAAATAGTTTTCTTCTTACTAAAAATATACCGTGTGACATGGGGCATGGGGATGCTATAGCTTGTGGCGAAAACCGTAAGGAACAAACATACAGACTATGAAATCTTCTCCTTTCGGTGTCAGCCCTCCAGCCATGCTTTCCTGAAGCATAAATTGAGCATTATTCACACAGTGTCACCTTTTTAGACTGTTGTCAGTCACCACTGAGCTGTTAACTGCTAATCTCAAAAAAAGCTATTATACCCCTGCGTCTTCAAGGGCTCTTTGATGCCTAAAAAATGAAGGCTCAAATAGACAGGTGTCTACTCTGCTTATTGGGGACTTCTGACACATACTAGGGGAGCAAATAAGATTGCAGGAAGGATTTTTCAGGTATTCTTAAACATACCCAGCCTTCAAATAGTAATTATCATTGTATCATATTTGTCTTCGGAAATATTTTGACACCCAGGATTTTATATGATTCTCACACTGACAGAGTACAATAGTTAGGTAAATATTATTATTATTCTCAACCAACAAATGCAAAAAGAAGGTTTTTTTTTATTATTTTATTTTTTTTTAATTTATTTATTTATTGAGGATTTCCGCCTCCTCCCCGCCACCGCCCCCCCC
>NC_022011.1:87535092-87570211 GCF_000317375.1 Microtus ochrogaster
GATAGATAGATAGATAGATAGATGATAGATAGATAGATGATAGATAGATAGATGATAGATGATAGATAGATAATAGATAGATAGATAGATAGATGATAGATAGATAGATGATAGATAGATAGATAGATAGATAGATGATAGATAGATAGATGATACAGACAGATAACAGATAGATAGATAGATGATAGATAGAAAGCAGATAGATAGATAACAGATAGATGGTAGATAGATAGACGAAAGACAGATAACAGATAGATAGATAAGATAGACAGATAGATAGATAGATGATAAATAGATAATTAATGATAGACAAAAGAAATATAGATAGGTGAATCTACATTTATTTCTTTGACAGTGTGCATGTGTATGTGTTCATGTATGTGCATGTGTTTATGTTGTGTGGAGGCTCAAAGTTGATGCTGAATATCTCTATATTGCTGTTTACCTTACTTTTTGAGACAGGGTCTGTAACTGAACCTGGAGTTTACTGAGTTAGTAAGGCTAGCTGGGCCAGGGACCTCTAAGGATCCTCCTATCCCTGTTTCCTTGGAGCTAGGTTTGCAGGTGTATGTGATATGATTATAATATAACTATAAGATTATATAGAATGCATGCATAATCACACATTGTCAAGATACTCTTGGATTTCTGTCTATAAATCCTCTGTCCACTTAAACATGTTGTCTTCTTCACCTTTAGTTAGTTTTATATTGGTTGTATTGTAGAATGAAAGGAAGACATTTGAAAATTGATGGTCTAAAGTAGACATTCTTGACATTAAGCGATAAATAAGAGAAAAGCATATAATCTATGTTTGCTTCTGCCTCGATTTCATCACCTAACATGCAGGGAAGGAAGAGAAGCCACATCCAAATTTCAACACAGTTTTAAGGGATCCTTTTGTAAAAGATTAAATAAAGGTGTGACAGAATCCAATTGTTTCCATTCATTCCTTCGGCTCAAGAAAGGCATGCAAATTTTGTGAACTCAAGGAAAACATAGGTCTAAGATAAAGTTTAAGATAATTCCTGCTGAAGCCCTGGTCCAAAGACCACAAGGAAACTGCTACTGCTCGTGCCCACACAAGGTTGGCTATTTGCTGTTCAAAAATATTTGCACAAGGGAGGGGGACAGTTTGACAGAAACTCAAATGGGAAGGGTATTTACATAATTTCAGAACTGAAGGCAGTTAGTGGAAATTTTAAGGGCAGAAAATACTATCAGTGTCTGAGTAAAGAGTATTTGAAATTCACAAAACTATGCAAGCTGGGAACCAAGTCCTTTAGAATGCATGAGCCATGCAGCATTGTTTTCACTTAGTTCAGTCTGCAGTTTCCTTGCCCTGAAGCCTCTGGTTAGGAATGAACTGATAATAAATCAGCGAAGTCTTGGTGTGTGCACAAATCAGTGTTTGGACCTCTCATCTGGCTGGAGTGTCATAATCCCATTATATTTCTCTTATAAAGGAAAAGTGCACCTAACAAGAGGCTATTAGCTTGACGGAAGGGGAGCATGGGAAGGGTTTGGGAGAAGATAGCTGGAGGAAGGAAAGGGAGCAGGGAGGTGATGTGGTTCTAGTTTAATTAAGACAGTATTTAAAAACATATAGCCAGACTTTTTGTATGTTTAAATGTTTTATTTAAAAACAAAGGAGCTAAAAAGAAAAAAAAAACAAAGGAGCTTTTTATGATCTGTGAAAAACTAGCAGGTCACCTATAACAGCATAAAAAGTACAGTGATTTTTAAAATGGATAGAAAAATTAATCAATCAGTCTGTACAGTATCTGGGAGGAGAAAAAAAATCATGAACTGATAACTGAGTCAAACTGCCAGTCATTGCTGACAAATGAAGAGAATGAAAAGATGATTTGAATTAATCCTAATTCCTGAAATGCACATCTCAGGAACGCTTCTAAAAATGGTTGTTATGTGTTTCAGACACCTGAAGAATGGCTCAAACAGCACGATGCCTGAAAAGCCATAGTGGCCAGTAATAGTTGTCTTGAAAGAGGCGGAGGAGGGGTAACTGAGTAATTGCTTTTTCAAAAGTACTTTGAAATCACTAATCTTGCACAGAATTTGTGAAAGAACTGTGGTCTGAGGTTTTTCTGTCCCACTAGGTCCCCATAGTCTTTAAGTCCCAAAGAAATCACTTTGTAGAGGTCTACATTAGTTATAAACTGATTGGCCTAGTAGCTCAGACTTCTTATTAACTCTTATGACTTATATTAGCCCATTGTTCTTGTCTATGTTAGCCATGTGGCCCAGTACCTTTTTCAGCGAGGCAGTCACATCTTGATTCCTCTGAGGCTGGGAGACAGCTGCAGAATGTGCTTCCCTCTTCCCTGAATGATAATTTCCCTGCCTCTACTTCCTGCCTGGTCACTCCACCTATATTTCCTGCCTGGTACTGGCCAAACAGCATTTATTTAAAATATGAGGGACAGGGTACAGACCATTGTCCCACAGCAAAGAACGGTAAAATCCCTAAAGTTCTTTGTTCAGATCAGAAAGGGTCTGCTTAAGCAATCAGACGGCCTCCAGATCTGATGAGCCCAGTTCCAGGGACATCTTGAGATTCTCATTTAGTACTCTGAAGCCATAGTATCTGATTATGGAATTAGAATACTTGTTTCAAGAGACGCCCCCCCCCCCCCCAGTGACAAATGTCTGACTTTATGTCTCATAGTAAACAGTGAAGAGTGATGAGACGGGGTGTCCCCAGGTGCCCTGGTGGGTCACGCTTGTGTAAAATCCTTGTTTTCTTTTTCTGGAAGCTGTGTGTCTTCCGGAGACATGCAGCCCCTGCCAACTCCACATGTGTGTGTTTTTGTGCTTGCTTGCTCGTCTTCATCCCTTCTTGAAGGGTGAGTGGGACAGATCAAGGAAAGAGGACAGAGTAGAATGTTCTCGAGGGTGAGATTGGACCCTTCGCTGAAGATTAGAAATACGCCCTCTGTGTTCAGCAGAAGTTCCATTAGCTCTTGCTTATCTCCCCTTGCCACCATGGCTCTTTTTGATTATGCCAAGCCCCATCTGCAGAAGTTGCTGGAACTGTCTGAGGATCAATTAGTACACAGGGCACAGTTATCCATTTAAAAGTAAAATCCCCAGGACCTGAGCCTAAGAACGTTTATCTCACCCATCTCTTCAATTCCAGAAACGCTACAGTCTTCAGTGCAGGCTAGCCTCCCATGCAAACCCTTCACCAAGTCAGCTGTCAACTAATGAGCTAAAACGTGGGGGCTTTTGTGGTTTTTTTGTTTGCTTGTTTTGTTTTTGGTGTTGTTTTTTCCCTCTAAAACTAATCTCATAGAATGGCACAGAACAGCTGTTGGAGGGACTGTTTTATTTGCTAAGAGCTTTCTGGTGAACATGTACTATGATTTTTTAATCTTTATAAGTATTGCTCTATGTGAGTATCATAAATAGCTGGCTTTCACCATTCACAGTTATGCCTAATATATATTGGCTTTTCGAGACAGGGTTTTTCTGTGTAGTTAAACTTTCTCAGAACTCTCTCTGTAGACCAGGCTGGCCTGGGTCTCAGAGTACTGGAATTAATGGCATGTGCCACCACTGCCCGCCTTGCTGGCTAAGCCCACTGTATTTACCAGGGTACTTTCAAGGTGCCATAAATTCTGGCCAGTCTAAACCTGTACCAAATATGACTCTTGGCACATAGCTGACTAAGTCCTTCTATGCTTCTAGACTTTTCATTGAAGAATGGTTTTCTTTAGAACATGTGTGAGTCCTGATGTAGTTACTACTCTGTGCTGGTGTTACTTTTGTTTTTGTTGGTTGTTTCGTTTTCAGTCAACTTGAATGGAGTCACCTAAGGAAAAGGATCCCCAGTGGAGAAATTGCCTCTGTCAGATTGCCTGTAGGCAAGTCTCTGGAGAGTATTTTCTTGATTAATGATTGATATGGGAAGGCCCATACCGATGGATATGCGATGACCCACCCAGATGGATGGTGCCACCTCTGGCTGGGACCTAGGCTGTATAAAAACGCAGACTGAGCAAGCTATAGGAGCAAGCCAGTCAAGTAGTGTTCCCCCATGGCCTCTACTTGAGGCCTGACTTCCCCATAATCTGTAAGATGAAATCAACCCTTTTCTTCCCGAGTTGCTTTGAGTCATGGTGTTTCTCATAATAGAAAGAAAGCTAGGAATGTTCCTCTTTGGAATAGTTCGTGTTGTGGTGACAACTTGAAAACCTACCAGGAACAGAATATTTCACAGAGGACGGTGGTGGTAAGAGCAAAAAGCTGTCTCATCTTAGGGCAAATTACAAATGAATAATGAAAGCTCAACTCTTTTTCAAGTGGCCATGATTTCCAGCAAGTCCCACCTGGGCCATGAAGTGTGATATAAATGGTGATTCATCAAGAATATGGAAACGAAATATGTAAAGCTGTCACAATGGAATAGTCTCACATGCCTTTTGTGGGATGTGGTTCATTTATTCAAATGGCACATGGTCCCATCTTTACAGAATTTTACACACACGCGTGTATGCACGCACACACACACACACACACACACAAAACACAAACACAAACTGTTTGTGTAGGATGATATACAATGCCTGGCATACGGTTGGCCTTAATTAAATATTAAATAATGATGATGTACAAGCTGCTTCACTTGGAAAGTAAATACTGCCTCATTTTAAAAGGTCTTAATTTTTCATATGTGTAAGGGACCATACTCTGAATTTATAGCACTATTTTGAAATGATTTACTTTCAGGCACTAGTTTCATAGATGAGTTAATTGCCCTGGTTTGTTTTTATTTTTGTCTTTTGTCTTTTCATAGCATAGAATGTTTATGATTTAATCATGCAGAGCAAAGTGAAGATAATCCACTTTCCTAAGAAAAACAGGAGAGGGCATAGCTTTAACACAACGTTAAAGTAGGGAATTAAATTTTTCTAACAAATAGATAACAAACCCACTCAAAATTTAGAGATGTAGTAAAACTCAAACTGTAGTAACTGTACTTTGTTTCAAAAAAAGATAAAACTATTTTATTTAAACTTTGTATTAAACTATGTATTTTCTTCTTTTTTTCGCTTTTTTCCCCTTATTGCTTTTTATTTCCTTCCTTCCTTCCTTCCTTCCTTCCTTCCTTCCTTCCTTCCTTTCTTGTTTCCTTCCTACCTTCTTCTTTCTTATGACAAAATCTCACTGTTTAGCTCTGACTGACTTGGAACTCACTATGTAGACCAGGCTGGCTTTGGAACTATGGCAATCCTCCTGCCTCTGTCTTTTGAGTGCTGGGATTTAAAGTATGCATCATCACATCTGGTTCAGACTGTGTGCTTCAGTGCCCACCATCTTCTAGATGGGATTCCACTCACTGCTTGGGATGGTTTATGGCTCAAGGGTACAGCACTTGCCCACAGGCTCAAGACTCTGGGCTCGATAACCAGCATTGTTTAAAAATAAAAAGGCATTGCTCCTGACTGGAAGCTCACATCTGGAATATTCACACACTGACTCAGCAGCTGTGACGATGAGGAAAGCATTCTGTGTGGGGGACAGAATGATAAAACAATTCCCCTGGCCCACTCCCTCAGAATCGTATTGACTTCACTATTTAATTACATCCAGGAACCAGAGAGATATCCTTGGGAGTTGCCAGAACATGCTTAAGCTGTCAGTACAAGGACAGTGCTCCCCAGGGCAAAGGAGATGCATATAACCCGGAGTTGCACAGACTTCACTCTTAAACTTCTTCAAGCGGGGGTTTGCTGTCTGCGGGATGATGATCTTCCATGTTGCGTAGATACCATCCTCTTATCCAGGATGGTCAAGTGAATTGTATTCTTTCCCAAGAGGACATAGTTGGAAAATAACAATGGCGTTGGAGTTCTGCAGCAGCGAAGAAGATACAGAAAGGTGGATCTTAACAATGACTTCCAAGTGATGGCCGGAACCCCGGTCTCCAGCAACACTACCTTCCCGGATGAAGAAGAGGCCTCATTGTTTTTTCCTCCTGTTCTTCCTCCTCAGTGTGTTCCTTCTCCTCCTTTTCCTATTTCCTCTCGAGTATTTTGTTACACAGGTTCATCTGGCAGTATCTGGACAGTGTCTATGAATGGTCTAATCTGGCCAAAATGAACCAGAAATCACAGTCCAAAAAATGTCTAACCCTGTATTTAGACTTGCCTCCCAGATACACCAAAGAGAGAAGAGTCAAGGTTAAACGTACAGGCTGTATTTGGCAACTGAGGGCTTAAGCAGTTTGTAGCTGCTGAGACTAAAACCTGTGACTCTGGGAACAAGGAAAAGAAGTGCGAGTGGGATGAGTCCTCTTGGACCTCTCTTCTTGCCTGTCCACCAGTGCAGCATGCACCAGGCCCTGGGCTTGATACTCAGTAGTAACAGGATGCTCTTTTCCTCAGCCACCCGGAAGAGCATGCAACTGTTAATAGTGATTCCCAGGCTGTACACTTTATGTACTTGTGCTGTGATAAATGGCCAAGAAACTCTTCCTTGGCCATTTTTATTGCACTTATGACTCTTTTGTTTGATCTTTCCTATTTAGGCAACTTTTACAGAGCAATATACAGATAGATGACTTATTGTTCTCCAACAGTTTTTTCCCATATGTGCAGTGAAGTGCTTGGATACAGGATATAAACTTAGCATGGATATTACATAGCTTGCCTTCATGCTACAGTGCTCCCTGCAATGCTTCACTGCTCACCATTGGCTTCTTTGTGGGACTTTTTATGAATCCTGCATCCACATACAGCCTCATAGGCTAGAAATTTCCCGCTTTCATACCTATTCCATCTTTTCTTCTGTTAACATTTTGTATTAACTCTGTTTTGTATGCCAACAACTCCCTAAGGAGAAAAACAGATTACTGATATCGTAAAGTGGACAGAAAATGGTCTCTGAAAAGGAAACAAACCTATTTGAATCACACATAATTTGTTACTAAATTCAGGATGTGCTTCCTAAACTTTCTGACTTTCACACATAAAACACATGTAAATGAAAAGAACTTTGTGTGACTGTTCAGGCAGTGAGATGTCTCTCTCAATTTTAGAGTTTGGGAAGTTGCTTACAATGAACTTCCTAAATGTTTAAGTAATATTATATCCTTCTAGGATCTTTATGGAGTTTAAAACAGATAGTTAGAGCTATGTCTTTCCTTAGTTATGATAAAAGATAAATTAGACATGAAACTTTAGACTCACAAAGATAAAATAAATAATAGAAACTTTTCTTTAATTTTGCCAGATGCAAATAACTGTGATCTTGCTTAATACCTGTTTGTTACATGTAATTTTACTATGTTAAAGTTAAAACCTTCCTTTTTATGTAGACAGGAAAAGGGAAATGATGTGGGATTCCCCTCGGTTTGCTGTGAATATGTTTTATTATCATTGGTTAATCAAGAGACTGCTTTGACCTATGGCAGAGCAGAATATAGCAAGGCAGGAAATCCAGGCAGAGATAGAGGAAGAAAGAAGGCAAAGTCTGCCAAAGAAAAAAGATGCCAGAACCTTACCGGTAAGCCACGGCCTTGTGACAAAACATAGATTAATAGAAATAGGTTAGTTTAATACGTAAGAGCTAGCTAGAAATAGGCCTGAGCCATTGGTCAAACAGTGTTGTAATTAAAAAAATAAGTAAATGTATATGAGAAAGCTCATATAATATAGAGACTCGGGATTATATATAAAGTATTATTAAGTATTTAATAAATGACAATTTACTGGAGATAAAATCTAAGTTTGAGTTTGCTTAGCTATGAAGGGAGCCTGATTTCACTACTTCTTGTGGATGCTGGGAGATCAGATAAATGTGTGCTTAGGTTTCTCTGAGAAAGAAATTCATTTGTGTGCCTCAGTGTCAGCTGTTCCCCACAGGCCTCTGGATTTCGTTCTTGCCTAGTCATACCTTTGTTGATTACTTCATTGTTGCTGTGACATAAATACACACACAAAAACCAAACCCAATAGAACACAAAGTCAGAAAGTATAACATAAAAACAAAAGACCAGTAAAAATTAAAAATACCCAAACAAAGCAATCTGAGACAAAGATGCCCAAACATACGATTGAGTTTGTTTTGTGTTTTCCATCCAGCACTGGGCATGGGGTCTGTCCTTAAATGGGTTTATATACCATGAGAGACAAATTTTTCCCTTGCAAGCTATTGTCAGTTGGCACTAGCTTCTGGCATATAGACAAACTGACCTGGATATAAGCCCGTCTATAAGTTTAGGAGTATCTTATCTAATTTCTCTTTAAATGATACTCATTGTAAAACTCCAGTGAAACAAACAAACAAAAAACGGGATAAATAATTCTGTTCTAAATTTAACCAATAAATATGTGTTATTTATATTTCACTTAGATTAGGGTCAACCTAATTTACTTTATTCCAACTAACTATATATTCCATGCTCAAAACACAAAACAAAAAGCAAACAGATAAAAAACAATAAAACAAAACAGAACCCTAAAAAAAAACCCAACAAAAACCAAGAATAGTTCGAGTTGTAGTGACAGCTGCAGAAGCTTTAGAGAGTATATTTTTAAATAAAAAACATAAGCATCATATCAATTATTCATAAAGAAATGAATTGTATGTCACCTGGTAAAAATAAAGGAGATAAAGGAAAAGAACAAAGAAAAAAAACACCCTGCATACTGGAAGAAACTTTCAGTACTTTAGTACAGTAGTACCTCTTTCTTCAGTTTTTCTTCCTGTGGTTCCATGGCCAACAAGGTGGAAAATCCGAATTGGAAGGTTCTAGAACTAAACAGTTTATAATTTTTCAATTCTGTTATGTTCTGGGTAGCAGGATGAAATCTCACGCCCTGCTACCTGCTAGTTATCCCTTTTTCTGATGTTCCCATGCTGGGTGTGTTACCCTCCTGCTAATCACCTACCCGGTGGCTCTTTTGAATGGTATGATCTCACAATGCTTATGTTTAAGGAGAACGTTTTGTACTCAATAATGGCTTCAATGCACATGAGGCGAAAATATCCAGAAATCCAAACATCCAAAATGAAGACATAGAATGTTCCTGGCAATTAAAAAGGAGGGAAAGTTCTCAATTAGAAAAGAAATAAACTATATACTGAGGTTTCTAAAGTGTTTGGCATAATTTGGCAAGAGATTCTTATTAAAGAATATTGCTATATTTTTAGGTAATGTTAGCATCTTACTATGCTTACTTTATAAATTACAGCTTCTTACTGGTAAGTATGTATAGAAATAAACAAAACAGCCGGGCGGTGGTGGCGCATGCCTTTAATCCCAGCACTCGGGAGGCAGAGGCAGGCGGATCTCTGTGAGTTCGAGACCAGCCTGGTCTACAGAGCTAGTTCCAGGACAGGCTCCAAAACCACAGAGAAACCCTGTCTCGAAAAACCAAAAAAAAAAAAAAAAGAAAGAAAGAAAGAAAGAAAGAAAGAAAGAAAGAAAGAAAGAAAGAAACAAAACAGTACACATGCTGCTTAGTACCACGGTGACGTCAGTCACCCACTGGCTTAGTTTTGAACTAAACTCACCATGAATAAATGGGGCTACTGCACAGAGAAGTTTCAGGGAGCTTTTCATAGCCATTGTTATAAAACTCACAAAAAAATGTATAAAATCATCTTTTCTAAAATTGTCTCATTCCAAGATGAATAGGGTCAAATGCACAATACTTGTCTTTTGTCTTGAAAATCTTCACACTGCACCCATGCTTCTACAACACAACTAAATTTGCTATCATTTAACAAGGTAGATATTCCCATAATAGTTAGGAATTGCCTTTCCACTTTCTCCACCCTTTTCTACATCTCATTTCTCTTTTCTTTCTGTAGTTGTTTCCCTGTCTCTCAATATTGTAGATGGACTACTAGGTTTCCTCCAAAACTGCTCTGTCATGTGTTGTCGTTAGAAGGCGGAGCCCATGGGAGTGGTTCGGTCCTCACGACTGAGCTTCCTTAGTCCGGCCTGTGATCTGAAAGAGAACACCCCCTCCACCCCCACTCCCATCCACCCCCGCCCCGAGGTTCCTTGTCTTTCCCGTATGAATAGAGACAGGAACAGTTTGGTCAGGTATGAACCACAAATCAAGCTGTCACCAGACAATGACTCTGTCAGCAGTTTGCCCTTGGAAGAAGCCTGGGAAGTAAAATTCTGTGTCTAAGCCATCCAGTCTACTGCATTATTGTAGTAGCTGTGGAATAGCTGGAGGCACTCCATTTGTATATTCCCATCCTTCTCCTTCCTTCCTTTCCTTTCAGTTTTATTAGCCCATCACTGTTTTGAGACAGTTTTACAGGCATCTCCATCATCTCTTCTCTACACTGATGATTAATTCAAAGGAAAGCTTTGATATGTAACTGATGCCAGCATTTTTCCCAGCACTCAGCACCACTTCCTGCACATCTGCATCTTTTGGTTCAGCATCATACTTTGCATGGGACGTTCTACTTTTTGTGTTTGAATTTCTGCTTAGCTCTGAAGTGCATTCTTGTTTCAGGAGGATCTCAGGTTTTCTCTTTCAACAGGTGTTAAGTGTGTGAGGTTGGCTCACCAGCTAGTTAGAGCTTCTGAGAAACTAGTGTACCGGGGGTGTTGGTACATTGAGAACTTGGTTCTCTCATCGTGATAGAATGCAGGTCTTAAAGGAAGATACGGAGAAGGCTCAGTAGATGGTACTCTGAATAGATTATGCTTATAGTTTGATTCTGGTCATGTTCTTTCTGCAGGGCTTGATCCTCCAGACTTTCTATGAATGTTGACAGTCATGCAAGATGTTTCCAATGTACTGTGAGTCTATTCAGTTTACCCACACTGTTTCTTTGGTTTGAAATGAAATACTCTCTCTAGTGAGCAAACTGGACATGTATTCTGTTTGGGAATAAACATATTCTTTAGAGGGGTTATAACGGAATGGGAGGAGTTAGGTAGAGGAAGGAGAAGGGCATGGGAAAAAGATTAGAAGAAAGATGGAAGTCACAATCAATTCATGCTATACACATATATGGAAGCATCATGGTGAGGTCATGTAATAGGCACAATTTTGTGTCAGTAATGATAAGAAAAAGGGGTTCTGCCATCCTGTGGGAAGCAACATTACAGCGTGCAAGTTGAATGGTGTGCGGATAAGAGAAATGGGCAGGGATTGTGTCTGCGGGCTGAAAGTACCTCTAGCTCTGAATGGCCTTGCAGCGAGCCCTGGGTTGCAGAGTGACTCAGTATTTATTAATACTGAGAATTCAGCAATTAAGAAAGTATAAAAACATTTCCAGTTATTGCTGCTAAAAGGAATGATTAAAAATAAACATTTGGAAGACTACTCTGTCACTGACTGCCTGAGACATGGCACGCAACTTACTTTTCATTCTGTGAAGCAAGAAAGAGTCCGTCCCCGATATAGCTGAGGAGGATGTCAGATTACATGAATGAATATGCATGAAATCCTTGCAGCCTTGAAAGAGATGACATGGAGATGGCAGATTCCGGAGCTGTTAGTCATTTACTAAGAAGTTATAAGAGATACTCTTTCCTTTTTAAATTACTAAATGTCTAGGCCACAAAACTTAAAACACGTGTAAGAGAAGGATAGAAACAGTAGTTTGTAATCTTGAGGCTCCCAGGGCATCCTTTGCCATTCTGTCTCACTGCTATTCTAAGGTAACAATGTTACATTGCAGCTCTGAAGCTCTGAGTAGAGTCATTGTGAAGGCTTGAGTTACTCCAGCTCATGTTTTTCCTTTATACAGAATTTTTTTTCTTTGTGTTTAGAGGCCAAGTTACATCTCTTGGGGACAAGATGACATTAGTCTGCCTTCTTGGGTGAGCTTTTCGTACTTAAAAAAAAAAAAAGAGAATGAGAAGAAGACAAAGTTTGTGCTATGGAGGAATTAGTCTTTTCCAGAGATTGGACACATTTCAGCCTGGATAAGGCCGGTGGAATTAGAGCAATAGGCATGTGGCAGGCCACATCACTAAGAGATCATTTATTTGAGCTTTGTCCTGAAATTAGCAAATATCCTTAGAAAAATCATCAAAGGAGAAGTGATTTCTGGAAATCACTTCTTCTATCCTGAATCTCACTCCTCAGCATTTTGGGAGAAGATTGGCAGGCTCATTGTTGAAGACGGTAAGCACCTTAGTGCACTGGGATGGCCGATTGAGCGGTGCCGCTAGTGTGTGAGGCAGGGTTTTCTGGAGGAGAGAAACCCCATGGTAAGAAGGGATCTGAGATTGGCTCATGTGATCTGAGGCTGCATGCTTCCAATATGGCCATCTGTATGCTGGGGCCTGAGAAATGAGTAGTTACTAAGTTCAAGACTCTAGAAGTCTTAGGATAAGAGGATCAGTGGTGAAGCTCCAATGTGAGCGTGAAAGCCTGGAGACTCCAGGAAGACAGCTGGTGCAAATCTACATTCAAAAATCTTTAAAATGTAGAGGTCTGATGTCTGTGGGCCACGTCAATTGCCCAAATGTGACCTCTCTAAAACAATGGAGCCTGCATGACATAGCAAATTTGATTCTTCTGAGTTCCCTTTTATCCAAATCTCCAGCCTGTCAGACACTGCTCCTCACATTCAGGGTGGGTAGTTCTTCCTTGGTTTACTAACCCACATAAGAACCATTTCTGGAAACACCCTCTCAGATAAAACTAGAGTCATATTTGACCAATATTTTCATTGTCCTCAAGCAAACCACGTTGACAACCAACACGAATGACCACAGATTACAAGCAAAGGGAATGGCAGAGTCCCGGAGCTAGAGAACAGTGTGTAGTCACTGAGCTAGGGGACTGAGAGTCCTGTTGACTCTTGGGATAGGTGGGAGTGTGAAGAGATTTGTTGACAAGAGCTATGAACTTGGATTTCCTGTCTACAACTACAGAAGTAAGATTTGCTTTACTATCTTCTCAAGCATTCACCCCCAAGTGAAATCACTGAAAAGTACCACCTGTGAGAAGAGGGAGGAGTTAAACTCACAGCCTTGTTTGACTAGGTATTATTGTATCAAGGAATTCAGCTTTCTCACAAGGATATCTCACAAATATCAATAAAGTCATTACGTGAGGTTTCTGGAAAACACGAAGCAAGGATTGCTTCCTTCAAACTCTCAAAGGTGTAGGAATTGAATATTTGCATTTTAACAAGAATCCACAATGACCTTGACACAACATAACATCCCAGTTTCCCCCAGAGTATTGTAAGAAAGAAATACAACCCAAATTATCCAATTCGTTGTGGTTATTTACTCTATCGAATGTCTTGGGAAATGTTCTTTCCTCTTCCAGTGTATACCCATATGCAAGAAAACAGGGAGAAAAATGGGGATGAGGGCAAGGGAGAGGAGAGGACAGAAGAGATGCAGAGGGAAAGAAAGAGCAAAGACCCACACTCGGCAAATGAAGCTGGATAAAGCTGTTCTCCATATACCCATCATCTATTCAATAGAACATCATCGCAGTAGGGTGTGGAAGAGTCCCTTTAAGGGAAATTTAAATTCCTAGGGGAAGTACCAATTTTATTGTTACATGCAAATTCTACCTTTTTAGAAGAGCTCAAAATATAGTTCTTTTTCTAAGGTTAGACTGTAAACATCGCTCAGCTCTTAGAGTCCCTCACTGCATGCTACGAGCCCTTCCACAGACTTCTGCTGAATTTGTACTTACAACAGGAAATGGTTTTGTAATGTCGTTCTAGGTACTGTGAGCATAACTGATTAGCAAGGAATGGGCAGTAAAGCTCGTTTTGGAGTCTTTTGGTTTTAATCAGAAAATCACAGGAAGATAATTAAGGGATGTGGAAAATTAAGTGAATCTCATAACCCAGAGTATGATCTGAAATAAAAAATTTTCATCACAGAGCAATTGCTTTCCATGACTTAAAGGCAGAAATATAAAGCCTGATGATTATTTGAGCACATCACACTGACAGTGCTTAACATAGATTCAACATATTCAACATCTGTTCAGCTGCAATCAGAAGGAGCTGCTCTTGAAAACATGTTTTATATGTTTTAGATTGCTTTATAATATCTAGTGACTCCGTGTTTACTACACATAACCACCTATGTGAAGACTCAACAGTGTTACAGGGGCACAGGTATCAGATAAAACACACAACAAGAGTCAATGGTTATAAAACCTGCATTAGTTTCCATTAGTGTTGTAATGAAGCAAGGCAAGATGATTTTAAGTTAATAGAGAAAAATGTTTTTAGAAATCACTAGAGTTTATATAAGTTCTGGTGCTGTAGAAAAAGAATTTTGGAAGTTTAAAAAGTGGAGAAAGATTCATATTCACAGCTTTGTCATAACACGATTAGAAGGGACAGATTGACTCTGAATATTAAACAACCAATCCATTATTGAGAATATGAATAGCGTGAGAAGAAAAGACTCATGGATAGTTGCTGAGTTTTTGTAACACGAATTGGATCATCCGTGTCTAGTTTGCCCCTTTCAATTGAGTAGTGAAATGGAAAATGTGATTAAAAAAATTTCTAGGAAAAATTAGAAAAATTAGGAATTAACGAACAAAAATTGGGAAATTTGTGCCAAGTGCTTAAAGAATACATCCAAGGAAAGGGACATCAATACCCTAATCATTATGGGAGATGTAAGTTCAAAAGCCCTCACCATTCTCCCTTTCTTCATACCGTCCCCCGTTCCCTAGCTTAGCAGCCTGTGGCGATATTAATGAGGTACACAATTAGGCAAAGCGCTGGTGTACAGCCATAGTCTTCTTGCAGCAAGACAAAGTGGGCAATGCCATGTGCATGAAATGGGAGTTGGAGCAGAATGCTAGCACATAAAAATAAGAGGATTTAAAGGAACAAGGAACTAAATAAATAAAGAAAATAAACTAATAAAACTTAGCAATAGTAATAAAAGCATCCTCAAGAAATATTTGTCTTTTGGGGCAAACAGACAAACAAAAAAAATGTTGTTAGGGCAGAGAAAAACAGAGGTTTGAATATATACATCTATGCATGCATATGGAAAAAGTTATAGATAGCATAAATATTCAACAATGAAAGAAAAAGAAAAGCTGGGGTGGAGGAAAGGGGGACATTTAGAGTAGCCTATCAGAGAAAAATAAGAAAGAGAACTGGAAGAAAACCCATGAGCCAAAGTCAAGAGGGCCCAAGGCTATCAAATTTTCTGTTTATTAACACGGGTAACTGAAAATCATTCTTATGTATGGAATGGTCTAGAACAATCTTAGAGGATGGTGGAAGGAAAATCGTTCAAGTAATAGGTTCCTCTAGTCAAGGTAGAAAAGATAGAAATGAGAAACAATGATAAGAAAACTATTGAGCTAAAATCAATAGAACATAAAAGTTTAATAACTATGACACGTTTTTCTTTATTAAACAGCAATCAAATCATTATTTATAGCAAAACCTTCTGTAGTTTTGTAGGTTAGTAGTCTGTTATAGTCTCTCTAGGTACTGATGAGGCTGTGTTCTTTGAAGATGGGGGAAGATTCCCTGTCCTTGAGTGTGCCTTAAGTCCAATTACATAGTTGTTGGTTACCATCAAGATATGATTGCCACTATTGTTCCTTCGTGGATAGCTTGCCTTTGTTGTCGTCTGTAGGCATCACAGCTGCAGATAGGACTATCTAGGACTATGAAAGCTCGAGCACAGAAAGGAGTCTTTCGGCTAGAGCTAGCTTTTTTTTTTTTTTTCTGAGCCCTGCGTTTGAAGTACACAATATCTTAGCAATACGGGTTTGCCTTCAGCCTCTAAGAGAGTAATGGCAATAGCATGTGTTGCTTAGAGTTTTAGTTGGACTATACTGGCCAACAACTTACATGGAGGTTTCTAACGCCTGTTACTAAGGTTAGAGAATCTGTGGCTCTTGTGAGGATCATCTATCTATCTATCTATCTATCTATCTATCTATCTATCTATCTATCTATCTATCTATCCATCCATCTATCTATCTATCCAACACACATATATATAAATATAAGATAAAATACCATTGCTTGAGATCCTATCTAATCCTATCTAACATCTCTTGTTTGTCCATCCTGATTTTAAAAGGGATAAAAACGGATGGTTTGGTATGTTAATAGACAAATGAATAAAGTAAACCCAAGAGAGCCCATATTTGTGTTGGCAGAGGTGGGGTTGTCATAGGAAATTAAATGCAAAAAGAAAGGTGGTGTGATAATTCTTAAATTTTCAAATGCCTTTGTTTGTTCTGCATTTAAAGCACTAAACCATGATTTTTTAATACTGTGTATAATTTAAAGTCATAAAAGTATATATGAATATAAAGTATATCCACATTGTGCATATTTATATGTAAGCATATAAGTTATCAAGGAAGAGCTAGGCTTCCACTCAGAAGCTGTCACTGGAAAAACTTTTCTTCATATGTTGTTGCTCAAAAGGCTGAACTAAGAGGAATGTAGATATAGATAGTAATGTTTGAAAATTTGCTTTCACTAAAACTCTGGCTTCTTTTCCACTGATGAAATAGGATTATAGTAGATATTTCCAATCCATCTTGAAAAAGCAGTGTTAATAGATGTCTGTTAAAGATAATTATTTGTAACCTATGTCTGTTGATGTTTCTGTTGGATCTCGATTTATCAGAGTTTGAAGACATCCTTCCTGATGTCTGAAAAACCAGTAGAAACAAGTCGCTGTGAGAAGTCCTAAGGCAGAAATGAAGACCCTGTTTTCATGCTTGCTTCTAACACATACATGGAAAAAATCTGTGAAGTTATTTCAAAATTGTATATTTTGATCAGAGTATAGAAGATGTTTGTATTTTAAAGTAGCTATGCGAGGAAAACAGCTCTAGAGTTCTGTTAAACTTGAAGCACATTTTAAGGACAACATGAATTCTTGGGATCATTTGGAGTCCTGACCTCCAGCTGCTCTTTCCTAGATCTTTACTTTCCTTCTGATCAGAGTTACAGAAAGCTGTGTCAAAGTTTTTTACCAACTCTGCTTCACGAGCACGGGTTGCCTTGCCTTGAGGATCAGAGGATAAGGTTTTCACCTGTTGGCCCACCTGACTGTTGGGTATATAAGCCTCCGTGGTGCTATTGAATAAAGGGCTTCTTACCAGTGACTAGAGGTCCGTGTCTCTGTTTCTTTGTCTGTGTGTCTCTATGTTTCTGTATCGGCGTAAATAAATGCAAAGGCAGATATTAAAGAATATATATACAGTTTTAATATTTAAACAAACTTACAGAACCGAGGTTCCAGCATGGAGCCGTTTTCACAGGAGGCAGGAAAAAAGGGACTGGCAGGCTCTGCGAGCCCAATTTATCAGTCAACATTCGCCAGAGGCAAACCCGCCCCCTAAAGGGGCTGGCTTAACCCTACCTGTTTCAACCTCCAGCCCCTTGCCAGAAAGCTCACAAACTGTATGGAAGTGCATAGAGCACAGACAGGCATTGTGCGCTGCAATGAAGGATTTCCCAAATTGTGGAACCCTAAGAAATTTGGTTGATGAGTAAGAAAAGTTTTATGTGAAGAAAAAAAGAAACCTAAGAAAACTTACTTTGTGTTATGCTTTAAGCTAATGTTGTAGCGTGTTTGGTGTTGGGGAGGAACTTTAGGGACTTGGACACTGGGTAACCAACCATTCCACTCCTGAGCCAGAGCCTCAATATTTTTATTTATTTTTTATTTATCTGTATGGCTAGGATCACAGGCCTTAAACTTGTGCTTTGCATCCCTCAGCTTCACGATGGGCTGGAATTATAGGCCTGTGCCAACACGCAAAGTTTCTAACTATCTCTTTCTATGGTGGATCCATTCTTTGCATTTATAGATCTCAGAGGGCAAAACTCTTACAATTTCTGGTCTTTCTAGGTTAGGACCAGGAAGCTTTCTACAGAGAGCAGTATAGTGAACACTGAGACTTTCTGAGCCTTCCAATCACTGTAACAAATACTCCACTCAGCCACTGGAAAATAAGACCAGTTACAGGCAAGGTTTGTGCATGAAGACCGTCTGTGGGCTGTTCTAGATTCTACCCTAGGGATTCCCTACGGTGAGTATAGGCTGAAGCCAGTGTCGGATTCCCCTGGAGCCTGAGGTAGAGCATTTGTGAGCTTCCAACATGAGTGCTGGGAACCAAACTCTGATCCTTCGGAAGAGCAGTAAATGCTCTTGATTCCTGAGACATCTCGCCAGCACCCTAAGAATGTTTTCATTGAATATTTGTTTTGTTTGTTTTTGTTCTTGTTTGTTTTCTCCAGATAGGGTTTCTCTGTGTATCTTTGGAGCCTGTCCTGGAACTCACTCTGTAGTCCAGACTGGTCTTGAAGTCACAGAGATCCACCTGCCTCTGCTGTGGTTAAAGGCATGCGCCATCACCACCTGGCCTTCATTGAATGTTAATAGCCAGAGTAAACCACAATTATGAAGAAGTAAAATTAATTATAAATAGTGAAACAAAATTATAGGCAAGGTTTGCTAGTTCAGATCAAATTCATCTATTCAAGTGTCTGTAAGAAATGTATAGAAACATATAACATATTGCATTGGTTGTATCTACAGTAGAAATTTATTTTCTTTTTGAGATTATAATGTAATTACATTCTTCTTTTCTCTTTCCTCTTTCAAAACCCTTTTATATACCCATCCTTGCTCTGTAATTCTATGGTAATAATTGAAATTCTTCTCACTTTCTATGAAATCATTTTTCTTACTTGTTACTTATTTATAGTAACCTATCTCAAACTCTCAATGCTCCCACCGTGGCTTCTAATATGCTGGATTGCAGGGAGGCAATACCATGCCTGTGTGAGATCGGTATTTTTAAATTTCAACATATGAGCAAGAACAGATGGCATTTGTCTTTCCATGCCTTGCTTATTGCACTTAAGGTAATGTCTCAATGAAATTACTGTTAGTGTTTCTTTTCATAAAGAACTCATAAATGTTTAGGGAGTCAAATACACTAATGACCTTTATTTGATCATTATACATTGTATATGCAGTGGGAATGTTGTGCTACACTTCATTAACTATTTACAAATAATTACTGTTTCACTTTAAAACAAAATTTAAAAATGATGAAAAGTTGGATTTTTGCCAGAAGAACAAGGACAGTATATAAAAAAAATTAAGTGAGATCCAAGAAACACATAAAAAGAGCCTCATGGAGAAGGGGTGACCTTGCTTCCCAAGTCACCTGGATAGGGCTTCCTCACACCAGATTCTCAGAGAAATCATCAGTAGCAGTGCTTTCAGTTCTAAGAATCATGTTCTCCTTTCTCTGTTTGGAATATTCTAATCTCAAGAGAGGCTCATTTTCACTCAACAGCCACAACACAGATAGCAGAATAAGCACCCAATTTTAGAAACAAAGATTCAGGACCACAAGGCAGGCAAACAGCCTTTTAGCAAAATTTTGATTTTATTAATTTGGATATTCTTTCTTCATCTTTTAATTAGTTTGCATTAGGGCTTGTCTATCTTGCTGATTTTCTCAAAGAACCAAATCTTTGTTTCATTGATTCTTTGTTCTGTTTCTATTTTGTTGATTCCAGACCGCAGTTTGATCATCTTTTGCCATCTGCTTCTCTTGGGTGTGCGTGCATCTTTTCATTCTAGAGCTTTCAGGTGTGCTGTTAAGTTTCTGGTTTGAGACTGCTCCAATTATTTTATGTAGGCACTTAGTGCTATTAACTTTCCTCTTAGCAGTTTTTTCATTGTGTTCAATAAGTCTGGGCATGCTCTGTATTCATTTTCATTGACTTCTAGAATGTCTTTGACTGCTTTTTTTTTTTCTTTACGTCTTGAACCATTTTCATTCAGTAGAGAGTTTAGTTCCCATGAGTTTGTAAGCTTTCTGTTGTTTCTTTTGTTGATGATATCCAGCTTTAATCCATGGTAGTTAGATAGGATTCAGGGGGTTATTTCAAGTTTCATGTATCTATTGAGACTTGCTTTGTTTCAAGTATGTTGTTTATTTTAGAGTAAGTTCCATGAGGGGTAATGAAGAAAGTATATTATTTTGCGTTTGGGTGAAAAGTTCTAAAAATATCTGTTAGGTTCATTTGGTTTGTAATGCCTATTGCTCTTGAATTTCTCTGTTTAGTTTTTGTCTGAATGACCTATCCATTGGTGAGGTAGGGTATTAATGTCTCCTACTATCAGTGTGCAAAGGTCAATATGTGATTTGAACAATAGGAGTTTTTCTTTTTCAGACTTGAGGACCACTGTGTTTGGGGCATAAATGTTAAAAATTGAAGTTTCATCATGGTGGACGTTTTTTCTTTATTGATTATATAGTGTTCTTCCCTATTTCTTTTGATTAATTAATTTTAATTAATTAAGTCAGTTCTGTTAAATATTAAAATGTCTACTCCAGAAAAACATTTATAGATTACATAATATATATTATATAAAAGAAATATGTATATTTCTTTTACATGGCTTGACTTTAAAGAGGAAGTGACTCTTTCCAGTCAAAGAGGTCAACAAAATGAGTATTGGAAGTGATCCAGACATTGAAAATACCAGAAAGGGAATTTTAAATGCTTATGATCACCAAAACATAATTTCTAATAAAAGTCAAAGTGAAAAGACATGAATAAAGAATTTATCAGAGACAAAAACAGAAGCAGCAAAGAGTTAAAAGAGAAATGTATTAGCTTTCATAAATCATAACTTTCAAAAATGATGGGATAGGGTTTTTGAGATTGAGTATTTTCTTTACTTTCATAAATGAATATCATTTCAGATCTACAAACAGCAATCAGTGATTAAAAAAAAACAAATCCAAAGAGAGAAATTTTTGGATGTAGACAAATATATACAATGAAGACAAATAATTTAAAAATAAATGCAAACGACATTTATTGTGTACTAAGATAATGGATATCTAACAAAAACCTCGTGGCACTGTGCTAAGGGCTCATGCCAAATGTAAGCATAGAATGATCACTGCGGCACAACGACAGGCGAGGAAGGAGGAAGAAGAAGGCTTGCACTCTATGTGAGGTAAGGTGGTATATTCAAAGGACACTATAATTATGTGCAAAGAAAGCCTTGTGGCAACTCATACATTTTTGAAAAAGATGTATATAATATATAATCATGGTGATGGAATATAATTGCATAGACTACTCAATTATAATTAGTCAAAAGGAGAAATAGGAACAAGAACAGATGGAAAACAAATAGCAAGATGGTAGATTTTAATTTAAATGTATAAATATTTATAATTCATGCAATGTTTTAATGCACTAATTAAAAGACGAAGATTGCCAGATTGAATTGAATGCAACTTTCCTCTGCCTAGATAAAACCATTTTAAATATAAAGGCAAATACAGATTAAGAGCAAAAGGACGGGGGAAGATATGCTATTGCCGATGGTAATTAAAAGAATGTTTCATCAGGTAAGCTGCTATTTCAAGGCCATCTGAGTTCTGTCTCCACAACCACATGCTAGAAGGAAAGGAGGCTATCCTTTGGGCTCCACATGCATGCCATAGCGTTTGTTTGCATGTGTCTATACACATGTATACAATAAAATAAACAGCTGGGTGGTGCTGGTGCATGCCTTTAAGTCGAGCAGGAAGAGGCAGGCAGAGTTCAAGGCAAGTCTATTCCACAGAGTGAATTCCAGGCAGACAGGGCTGTTACACAGAGAAACCCTGTCTTGAAAACATAAACAAACAAACAAATTGTTAACAATAAATACACACACAAATACAGAAATTCATCAAAACTGAACTTGAAATATAATCCTGGAATAACTGTATTAATATTAGACAAAATAGATATCAGGTCAATGACTGCTACAGAGAAAAAGAGGAACATTTGTAAATGGAGACTGCTTTTTTGCTTCCCAGCCACCCAGACCCAAAAATCACACAGAAACTGTATTAATTACAACATTTTGGCCAGGCATATTTATAGCTAGCTCTTACATCTTAAGTTAATTCATTTCTTTTAATCTGTGTATTGCCATGAGGCTGTGGCTTACTGTAAGGATATGGTGTCTTTCTCCTTCACCATCTATATGACATCTCTCTGACTTCAGCATCTATGTGGCATCTCTCTGACTTCAGCATCTATGTGGCATCTCTGACTTCAGCATCTATGTGGCATCTCTCTGACTTCAGCATCTATGTGGCATCTCTGACTTCAGCATCTATGTGGCATCTCTCCGACTCTGCCTTCTTTCCTCTATGTCTGCTTGAGGTCTGCTGACCAAATGCACCCACTTCTCATGTTCTTAAAACAGTGTAATCTTTTAAAGTAAAATGAATATTTTTGTGCATGCATAACAATTTTGCCCTCTCAACTTTTAAGTTGATGGAACATACTACCTTAAAAGACTGTTATTTCATTAAAGCTTATTTTTTTACGTTTCATTATACTCTGTCCCTTCTTTTCAAACAAAACTGCAAAGAAGTGAAAAAATGAACAGAAATGACACCGTTTTGTTTTAACAATCAGTTTTAAAACTTTACAGTGAGGTGAGGAATGTTTTCGTTCTTCATCTTTGTTAGAAAAATTCATAATTTAAAAATTACAGCAGGTAAAACATCTTCTGTGCAACGCTTTTGACAATTTACCTGGCGCCACATGAAAATGACACAGGAGTTAAGGGAAATGAGACTGGAGGTTGGGAAGCTTCCCCTTTCCCATGAGTTACGTCGACAAATCAGTCACTTCACACGGTAGCCTATACTCAGCGCACTATAAATCTCACTATTGTGAATGAGAAAGAAGGGAGAAGTTTGAGTTTATCTTTTAAGTGCTAAGGCTGTGATGCTTAGCATCATTTTAATGAGTTGCCCTGTGACTTATTCATCATTCAGCCTCATTGAAACACAGCTATCTTTGGAAACACTTCATATTGAATAAAGGAAGATTTTTTTATATATAAAGCAAATGGTATATAGAACTTTATAGAAGCAATATATTTGCTGTTACAATCATTTTATGAATCCCGTTACAGGGCATTTCTAAGGGAAGATGTGTGATATCAGGCCCGGGCTCTGTGAGCTTCCTCTTATTGTTGATGTAAGATACAATCTGCTCAAATGAAGGTAAAAACACTTACTATTGACTAGTTCATGGGGCTAGCTCTTTATTGCATAGTAGAATATATGGTGCCAATTTGAAAAACATACCCGTTTATGTTATTCTTGCTTGGCATGAAGGAAAAGGGAATCTCTTTGTACAAACATTTTTGTTTATTTTTATTGTAGTAATTGGAGCACGGGGCTGCGTCCCCAGCACCCCAGCCGCCTGCCCGGCTAGCTTATGCCCGAAATAACAACACACAAACTGTATTCATTTAAACACTGCTTGGCTCTTTAGCTTTAGCCCTTTTCTCGGCTAACTCTCGCACCTGGACTAGCCCATTTCTAATCATCTGTGTGTAGCACCCCAAGGTGCGCTTACCGGGAAGATTCTAGCCTACGTCCATCCTGGGTTGGAGCTTCATCGCGTGTGCCTCAGAGAGCAGAGCTCTCGCCTCTGCCCGCAAGAGTGGAGCATCATGTCTCTCTGAGGCGTCTGCCCCCTGAGAGGAGAGCTGTCGAGTCTCTGAGCTCACTTCCTCTTCCTCCCAGAGTTCTGTTCTGTTTACTCCTCCCATCTATGTTTTAACCTATCAGGGCAAGCAGCTTCTTTATTTAATTAACCAATGACCTTTCTCCATCATTTTATTATTTCTTTCTTTTTTATATACACATATTTTAGCAATGATAACTAAACACCAAAATTAGAAAGTGGCATTTCTTTACAATTCTATTGCCTTGACAATTCTTTTATTTTTTCATTTCCTCTTTGAAGCAATCAGTATGTGTCCATTTCTGAAACTTTATTAAACATACTATTTTTCAATTAGTCAATAAATATTTATCAAATGTCAGCATTAATTATAGCCTTTTATATATCAGAAGGAAAAACTCACACTTTCACAAATATTAAACTCTGGGGTGTTAAGACAAACAATAAATAAAAGGAAAGAAAGAAGCAATTTTACTGTTAGAAAGTTTAGCAATGTTATATTTAAAGTGTAGGATGTTTGGAGGAGTTTAGCAGCTACTAGTGGTATAAAGGACACCATAATTTAATAGGACACATACAGATCAGGCCTGCTAGAGACCGAAGTACGGGGATGAAGCAGTCATCTCTGTGGATACTTGGGGAAAGAAATTCCTGACAAAGGCCGGCAGCAGGTCTAGGATTCTATCAGAAATACACCTGGAGGGCAGTGTGGGGCATGTAGGGAGTCACCAGGAGAGCACAAGGTCCGAAGTAAGGTAGTGATGGAGTCAGAGATGGGACCACCGTGTCAGCCATTCACGAGCCTTCAAGGATTTGAAGTCATCATTGAAGCCTCTGTTTGCCCATTTCTTCCCTTTCCATCATATCAGAAGCATTTTCCATGCCTTCCTGGCTCCTTCTCTGTTAGACAAATCGAATGATAGAGAGAAAGTAATTTCCCGTGCTGTGAACCTAAGTGATGGAGCTTAACTCTCTTTCTCTGATGAAGAGATGCAGACTTGATGTGTCCTACCTGTGGCCCTCTCCTCCCTTCACAGTCTTCATTTATCCCTTCCTTCCTCCCAGTTCTACAGAACTATCCCAATGCTGTTTACCTCCAAGTATTAATGACTTGATCTTCCTTTTTTTTTCCTGTTGATTTTGACTATAGGAGAGATATGAAGTCTAGTAAAGATTACAGAAAAGGAATTCCACTGGAAACTCAGATCTCTGCCCAATGACTAGTTAAATAGAAACAGAATGGTGGTTGAAATGTAACAGCTGAAACATTATTAAGCAGATAGGAGAAGCCGGTGAATGTACGTGGCTGGATCCAGAATTTGGTAAAAGAGGACTACTCAGAACTATGCAATTCTGAGATGCAGATCCCTTCCATTATAGCATCTAAAAATCTATCTTCTTCCTATGAGATGGTTTTAGGATTGATTTATCTCACACCAGTGTTTCATACCTCTGCCAGTTATTCTGAAATATTTATTCATGTTTTTTTTTTCAAAACGATTGTCAGCACTCTCGTGTGCCGTCAATAGAAGCAGAGCCTGATCACTACTCTGAAATGTTTTCATGATCTCACGCTATTATTTCTTTTCAGATGCAGCCAGCTAAAAATGTGTTTCTGAAATGTGACAATTAAACAAAACATCCACATTTTTCCTTTATGCTCTCAAACCATTAGCTAATTAGATGATTTACTATTTAAATGCTACCCAACCTATACAACAGTTCATTATATTTATTTACAATTTAAATATAAATCTAAAAACAACGAAGCTTAGACTAAATATCAGTTAGATAAAATAGAATGACTTCAAATTTTTTTTTCTGGATATCTTGCCAACTTTACATTAGATGTGTTCCTACATGGAAAACATTAATCAAATCAAACACTCTTTCATCTTCATTTAGTCCTACCAAAGAAGTTATTCCTCGGAGTGATAAATTAAATAATTATGTTATAACCACATACAGAGACAATCGTTTCCCTTTTAGTACTTTCAAAGCTGTCTAAGCTGATATGTCATTTGAAAGAGCACACACACACACACACACACACACTTTAAGGTCAGATTTTCTTTCAACAATACAAATATATCTTTAAACTTAAACGCCTATTTCTAGGAGACAGAATTCTTTTCATTATGTAGAATAGCAGTTCTCCTTTACATTTCTTCTTCTTTCTCACCCATGCCTCTTCAGCAATGCCTGCTGTCCATTGAGATGCATTTTCTCCAGCTTTTCCCTTTCCTGCTAGTGGCTGTCCACCAACTTTCCCTCTGTTCTCTTCTGTGTGGGTCCCTGAGTTGATCTCACTGGAATGCGCTCCCCACTGTGCTCTCCAGTCTATTGATTTATTATTCACTACAGTGATCTACGAAATAGCCAACACCAAGGTTTCCTCCCATGCCCCTCCCCAATGCGATATATTTCCTTGAAAACAACCTCAGCTTTCCAGTACCCCCTCTCCAATCTCCAATTTTCAACTGTTCCAGCAGCTCCATCCCAACAACTCTGCTTACATGAGAACATCCAGTTATTTCATTCCCTACCTTCAGAAACCAGTTCAAATCTGGGAAAAATCAGCTTTTTGTGTAAATTCAGAGAATTTTTTGATCTGCACCTACATCTATGCATTTTAATGAATGCTCATTCACTGATAAAATTCATGCTTTATATCTCTCTAAGAAACTGCCTTCCCTCCTCTGTGAAATAAACATTTTGGATGAGCTGACTTACTTTCTAGTATCAAACCAAGACCAGCAGTGTTTCTACTTGGGAGATGTGCAGAACGGAAAGGAATCCATGGACATGTTTCTCAATAGGAAAGAGCAGCCTCAAATTAGAAGTGAGTACTACTGAACACAGTGTCCATAAATCTCACACTGTAGAGTGTGAAGGTCAAAGCTAAGGAAAGCCTGTAACTGGTGCTTTGAGGCCAACTAGACTTATATCAATGGTGGTTCAATAGTCTTCTTCAAAAGATATAGACAAGGCGTTTAGGATAATAAGACATGAGTGAGAGCTTAATATGTATGCCATCTACCTATGTACTTCTCTGTCACTTATCATGAGACTTGGGAAGTGAGAAAAGCAGATAAAAATCTGCTGATGTCCACGATTCCTGTAATGTTGAGTAATGGAACCCTGGTCTCTCATAGGGCAGTTTTGGATTTTCTAGCAAGATCTTTGGTCTAACAGCTTGTTGGTGAGAGCTGTAAAGACTCAGGCTAGTCACAATTTTGCCACGTAAGAAATACCACAAAGCTATATCTTAAAATACTTGGTATTTAACCATAGTCACTTTTCCTCTCTAGTAATACATCCTTATTAATATAATAGAGTGGTGTTAAATAATGTCTTTTCTCCAATGAATGCCAAAACTCTGGAGGCCGTAAGGGTGTGAACTTACATATGGGTCCTTAATTCTAATCCCTTGGTAAATGTGCCTGTTTCCATGTCAGTAACACACTAGAGCATGACTTGAGGTTTAGGATGTCAGTGCCTCCTGTAGTTACTTCATTGGTTGCTATTATTTAGCTCTCTAAGGAATTTTATATTTCCATATGAAATATAAGACCATTTTTCAATTTCTGTTTGAAATTTCATTGCAAGTTTAATTTTTGAGATAATGGTATAATTATGTAATTTATACCTTTGGTGAGTACATTCCTATTTCGTTGTGTCTCATCACTTATATATGTGGTGTCTTCAGCAATAGGGTCATGTTGTCAAGTTCTAGAGTAACCAAAAGCCATGCCAATATCCTGTAATATTTTCAGGTGTGTTGGACCTCACTAGCCAACAACTCCAAAAGAAGTAACCCAGTCCCAGTATAGGGTCAGCCTTTTTACTTGTTATATTGGGCTGTTTAATAGTGGCACTGTTGCACCAGTATAAGGTAATTCTGTTTAATCCCACTCTCTCTGACTCTTTGTCTGTGTCTGTCTTACTTGATGTCTCTTAGTCTGTCTTTGACTCTCTCTGTCTCTCTGTCTCTATCTCTTTATTATTATAGACTCATAAATAGTATTTCTGATGGAAAACAAGCATCCCTGACAGGATGATGTACTGTGATACTGAATACTTTCTCTAGCGTTCTCTCTCTCTCTCTCTCTCTCTCTCTCTCTCTCTCTCTCTTTCTCTCTCTTTCGACTGTTGTCTCTTTCTTACTGGTGATCTCTTTGCTTAGAGATTTATAAAGTTCAAATTAATCATTTGGTCTTTTAATGGCAAATCGAGTGAATCCCAGCCCAAGGCTGGTGAGAATTGTTAATTATGGAAGTGGCAGAGGAATGAGATGAAAAGCAGCAAATACATTTAAGCTTTACATAAAGGAAAGCAATAAAAGTCGCTCTAAACATCTGTGGCTGGTGACATCATATGTTTTATTATTCAGCAAAATCCATGAGGCAGCAGACGATAGGTTAATAATATCTCACATTTTCAGAACTACATGAATTGTCTGAGAATAGAAAGATTGCATTTGTTGGTCATAGTATAATAAGAGCATTTTATTATCTTCCCCTGGAGAAGAATTTTCAATATTCTCTTGAGTAACCAGGACACCAACTTCTCTTTTATTGTTAAGATGTTCTTGTCTATTCTTTATCTAATGAAAAAAAACCTCCTTCAATAGTATCAACTATTGCACAAACTCTATAGCTCTTCTCTCTAGCCTTACCATCGGATCATGTGGCCCAGTTATCAGATGGCTATAGATTCCTCTAATTCTAGTCTGAGTAAGCATAAAACATTTTAAATGCATGAATGTTTATTGCTGTGACTCAATCTTTTGTGAGAATAATAAAATAAATGCATGTCTTATTTATTTTAAGATTGTCCTGGAGGGATTTTCCTTTAAAAAGAAAAGTGAAAATTGTGAATCATTCAGTTCATGCATTATTGATGGATGCTCATGAAATGGTCAATGAAACCAACAATTAAAAAATAGTGTTTATTTTTCATAATAGTACAGAAGCCTCCATCTGTGTGTCTCTGTGGCCACTCTTGGCTCTGAAATCACAACGTTGAACTCATTTCAAACTGGAGGGAGATCTCGGAACATCCCTAAAGAAGCCAGTTTTCAGCCATGAAAACAAGGGGCTAATCCTCTGTCAGGATCTGTGTGTTGTTTCTTCAAAGGTGCCATGACATAGATGTTGAGTGAACTCTACTTCTTGCAATAGGGTGAAGAATATGGAAAATGCACAAATTCATATGTTAAAATGTATTTAAGCTGAAGATGGCAGATTAACAAATAGAGGGTCTCCATGAAGGATGACTGAACTACCAATCTCCAATAGTGTTACTGCAGACCAGTCACATCAGATGAAGAAGGAAGAAGTCACCTGGAAGAGGACACAGGATTGGTATTGTAGAACTGGGCAGTGAACATTCAAGGTAGGGAGCATGATGTGGGAGTCCTCTCTGTGTGCTGTGATTACCATTAATAAATAGAGAAACTGCCTTGGCCTGTTGATAGGGCAGAACTTAGTTAGGCTGGAAAGATGGAAATAAATGCTGGGAGGAAGAAGGCAGAGTCAGAGAGAGATGCCACGTAGCCACTGGAGATAGATGTGCTGAAGCTTTGCTGGCAGGCCACGACCTCATGGTGATGTACAGATTAATAGAAATGGGTTAAATTAATATAAGAGTTAGCCAGTAAGAAACTAGAGCTAATGGGCCAAGCAGTGTTTTAATTAATAAAGTTTCTGCGTGGATATTTTGGTTCTGGGTGGCCGGGACGAACAAGCACTCTTCCGCCAACGGGAGCACGAGGGAGCAATGAAAACATTTGCCACTGAAACACAAACTGAAGCCGTATCCACCGTGCATCTTTAGTCCCTTCGTTTCTGACACCCACTCAGTCTCGTGACTCATCTCCAGTGTATAAATTCCTCTGTCATACATGGCAGCCCTCGCGGTTTTCAATCTGGGCTTCCTGAGTGCTCCACTGACCGTCTTCTCTCTAGCCGAACTCTGGCTTTCACAGTGTGGCGAGGCAGGGTAAGAGGAAGCCAGCAGGAAAGGTCTGGCTTTCCTCTAAGAATGGGAGACTTTACCATAAGGCAGACATAAGGGTCTCCGCAAAGCATCAGTGTCTCCTGTGGCTCCATGTCAGAACTAGCCAGAGCCCTCTGGTTCCCCAGTGCAGTGTCTACAGCTCCTTGGACATACATCCGAGGGAAGCTTGGAAGTAAGAGGTTTCCAGAAACAGACAGTAATTTTGTGCAATTGGATTGACCTCTGCTCTTCTGTAGCAAGCTCAGTCATTCTTCAAAGAACATTCCTTAAATGTTAAGCACAGATGACTCTTAAAAATTATCCTAGAAAGACAACCCACTTGGTTTTTCTAATGGATTAGAGAATGGTGTGCCATCTAAGAAAGGCGAAAGATGAATTAGTTTACATATCTCTTTCAGAAATTGAAAGGGTAGAAAAATGTCAAGCTTCCCATGCATTATCTTCAGAATTCAATCTTCCATTTAAAACAATGCTGATTTATAACACGCAGGCAAAGGAGTCTGCCAGCTTCAGCCTTGAGATATGCGCTGTTCTCTAGAAAGTGTCAACTTATTGGGTTTTCGTTTCCAGTCCCACTGGGACCTTAAATAAAATTCCTCTGTGAGGTGTTAGCCAGTAGCTTGTGGAAAATGTTTTCTTGCCAAAGGCACCGCACGTGGCTCTCCAGTCGTCCCACAAGACGTAAGGAGTCTGAAAGTGTCAGGAGTAAAATGACTCCATCTTATAATCGCTCCCAGAGGCAAAGAGCTTCTTGCTTCCAGAATAAATGGGTGGCAAGATCCATTTTCTAGCTGCCAGGATGGTCATCAACAAAGCTTTCACTCCTGTTTGCTGACAGGGAAAATGAGCCTGCCCCAACTGGCAGGTGTGTGCGATTTAAGAAATGTAAGGCTTTAGAGCCTAGCATGCACCAGGGTCCCAAGGAATGTCTTTATGTGTTACGAGCACAACTGTTGGCGAATTTGGTTTCTAGCCATAAATAAAGGACATTGAGCCTATAATTTGTGATCCTAGAGAAGCTAAATAAGAAGGTGAATCCAAAGAAAAACATATAGACATCCTCCTGGATATTAACCTTCATCAGGTGATGAAAGGAGGCAGAGACAAAGTCCAACATTGGAGCACCAGACTACAACCCCAAGGTCCAAATCAGGAGCAGTAGGAGGGGGAGCATGAGCAAGGAACTCAGGACCGTGAGGGGTACACCCACATTCTGAGACAATGGGGATGTTCTTTCGGGAGCTCACCAAGGCCAGCTGGCCTGGGTCTGAAAAAGCATGGGATAAAACTGGACTCTCTGAACATAGTTGACAATGAGGACTGCTGAGAAGTCAAGAACAATGGCACTGGGTTTTGATCCTACTGCACGTACTGGCTTTGTGGGAGCCTAGGCAGTTTGGATGTTCACCTTACTAGATCTGGAAGGAGGTGGGAGGTCCTTAGACTCTCCACAGGGCAGGGAACCTGGTCTGCTCTTTGGGCTGATGAGGGGGAGTTGATTGGGGGAGGGGGAGGGATATGGCAGGCGGTGGTGGGGAAGAGACAGAAATCTTTAATAAATAAATAAATTAATTAATTAATTAAAAAATAAAAAAAAACATAAAAAAGTAGTCTAGAAACTGTGCATAATCTCTACCCTTAGACACAGAACACAAAGGTCACCATAGTTGATGTGCTGTTTCTCCTACCTCCACACTCCAGGAATGCCCTGAAATCACCTGGCCTAATGTTGACCTGAAGCCTAGTTGTGTTTCATGTACTCATTTCAGTTTTGATCAATATTTGCTAAAAACTATCTACACCTACAGTTTGCCTTTACATTTTATCACAATTTGTCTTTGAATATTAGTTTCTTTCCATCTAATTTGAGAATGATTATCCTATATCAGAGTTTTTTTCCCTTAGTATCTTATGCCTCAGATGGGCCACAGGTGGACACAGAGGGGATCTCCCCCGTCTCCCTCTGGAACCTTGTTGGAATCCACTGTTGCTGTGTGCTGCGCCCGGTGGCAAGGCTAGCACACGCAGCTTTCAGGCTGTTGTCCAGAGGCTGGGCCTGAGCAGGTCGGTTGCCGAGTGGCACTGCTGGGATTGCCCCTGGTCAGTCTCCTAGCTTTCAAGCCTCCCACCTCCTCAACAATGTAATCAGCAGTCGATGCCAAGCCAATGAATAAGATCACAATTTATGAGAAAATAAATGAGGGAAACTTACTGAAAAGAATATCCTGCGCTCCCCCCCAGCTCATAGAGGTCAACCTGGGGTTCCTCTCTGTCCGCTCCCAGAGGTTTATGGTAATTATAAGAGCTAGCCATAGGGATGGCAATAAGATGTTCCCTCACTAATTCTAATTATTTTAAATGGAGGAAAAATGGCCACATCACTGCAGTTTTCCAATTGAATCAATGTCAGTCCGGAAGCTGGAGGCTGAGAGGGCAAATTTTCTTGAGTGCTAATAGCTTAATAACCCCCTATTTCCTCATATGAAATTATTACTTTTGATGCTTGTTGCTGCCACATTGCTCTGAATAGGACAGAGGGATATAAAAGGGCTGGTGTGTATGGTCAGAGGCTCATAAAGTACAGAAGACAGATGTATACATGCTCACATCCACGTTCACATGCTCACATGTGGCCAAGGCTGGCTAAACTCTCCTAACTAGTTTGTATACAGGTTTTTGTAAGACTAGAGAAATACAGTAAAGCGGTACACAAAGGACCTTTGGTTAGGACTTTGACGACCTAAGACCTAGTTTAATTGTTCCCATTTAGCACATCAGCATGGTAAACAGCAAGTAAGAGCTCTCGGAAATAACTTAACGAAACACATTGAGTTGCTAAGGTCCTAAGGAGAATGGGCAGTAGCCTAAACCGTATGAACCTAATTCTGAAAGGGTGCCATCAAAATGTGTGCGAATCATGGCTTCATCTTGAGCTTGACTGGGAGAGCTTCTACTTTCATGCTTATGTGGCTGTCAGCAGGATTCTGTTCTTTGCAGACCAGGGGCTGGAAGACACCAGTTATTTTGGCTACCAGTCAGAGGTTGTCCTTAACTCAATGGTCAGTGGGTCTTCCAAACATGGCCATTTGTTTACTGAAAACCAGCAAGGAAAGACTTCTCTTGGTAAGACTGGTACTCCACTTTTATATCATGTTTGTATTCTCAAATAGTGGTGCATATTCTTTCATGTGTGGAGGTTACAAATGTTAGATCTTGGCCATACTCAGGAGAAGAGAGTTATGTAAGGGCAAGGATTGCAGGAGTCAATGGTTGTGGGGCCATCTTAATGTTGGTTTGCTAGCCCTTAAGGGAAAAGAAGTAAGATGTTGTGTGCTTTGGTTCGGTTCTTCCCTAATCTTATGCTTATGGAAAAAAGTACCAAGCATACTAAAATTGTGAAAAACTGTCAAAATTGTCACATTCAAGGAACAAAAAAGCATATTATATCAATCATGGATTTCTACAAAAGAGGAAAAAAATTGTATGAGTGTGTGTGTGTTTGTGTGTGTGTGAGAGAGTGAGAAGAGAGTTATGGGTGTGTGTGTGTGTGTGTGTGTGTGTGTGTGTGTGTGAAAAGCAAGGGCAAACATCAAAAAATTGAGAATTGGCTCATGCAGCCCTGACTGCTGAGTTTAAATCTCTAAGACAAGTTGGCAGTATGAAAATTTGAGCCAGAGGTGATATTGAACTTGACTTTGAACTTCTCCAGAAAACTTTGGTTTTTGTTCTTAAGGCAATGGACTGTTGTTTGAGTTCCTCATATACATCATAAAGTAATCTCCTCTCCTTTCCTCGGAGTTTAGCACATTTATTAAGGCCTTCACAACAACACCCGAATTACTGTGGATTAACTGCTACAGCTGCCCAACCAAGCTGCCACAGAAAGCTCTGGTTCCTGAGAGATGTTGTGATAAAGTGTCACAAACCTGCGAGTTCTAAACGACGGGAACATCCTGTCTCATAGTCTGGAGGGTGAACTCCAGTGCCGTTAGGACTGTGTGGTTTATGGTGTCTAGAGAAAGAGGCTTTCCCAGCTCCACGGCTCGTGGCACAGCCATAGAACCCCAATCTCGGTTCCACAAGGATGTCCTCCTGTGTCTACCTAACTGCACGTTTTCATCTTCTGAAGGTGCCAGTCCTTTGGAAGAGTTCATCTTAACCCACACAACCTTTTCTTAAAGTGTTTATAGTGAGTGGCCAAGTGCTATTTCCCAAAAAAAGACACATTCATGAAGTCAGATGACTAGTTTGACAAACTCCATCTTGTTTCAGATCTATTCTGTCCCTCATTTTTTCTTAAGAATTCTGTACATTTCCATTGCAGTTACCTGGCAACCTAGTACAGCATCTTATGACAAAGAACCCAGAACACTTCCTAAACAGCAAAGGTTTTCTTGACATCAAAGAAGCAGAGTAGATTCTGAGATAATGGCCCAGTCAGACTAAGACTACCCAGACTGTTACCATAGAAATGTCCAATGCTCCCCTTTATTTCTCTTTCCTATATACTACTGGGACTGCTGTAAACCATTTTAAGACATGGTTGAGGTCATTAGACCTCTGTCCTTGCCAGTGTGATCACAGGCAATAAAGCTCCTTTCCTACCTCCTGTGATTGGTTTTGTTGGGATGGATGGCTGAGCCTAGTCCATTGGGCCTCTCTCAAAATGAGGATTTTGACCTAATGTGCACTTCAATAACCAGGAGTCAGGGCTTCAGCCTGTATTTAGGGGAATGCAAGCCAACTCCATGATCATCACCAACTCTTCTAACACTTCCGGTTTTGCACTGTTGGGAGAGTCTCAGATTTTCTTGACTCTAGCCTGCCTTGTACATACACCAAGTAAGCCAACAGCAGAGGAATAATCTCAGGCATACCTTACTGAATAAAGCCGTTAGTGTGTATGAAAATCACCTATGGAAAATGACAACAAAGGGCCCTCAAAAACTGATATTTATCTAAGAATCCAGGCCATGTCCATACTGAATTCATTAATATCATAGTTTCTAAATAAGACATGAGGAACTTTAAAATAATAGTCTGAAAAATCTAAATTCTAGAGAGCCTATAAACTATTTTATAATTCTTTTCTGAAATGACATCAGAACTCAGCGTGTAGAAAAGATGCATAGTTATTAGAAATGACTTTTCATATTGTGATCAGAATTGTATTTCAGAAAAACTCATTTTGATCTTTGCTATGAAACAGATCTTAGCCGACTAGAAAGTAAGACTATTTTAATTCTTTTCATCTGACATTGAATAAGCAAGGAGGTTGGTCATAGGACCTGGACTGTCTCCAGCAGGATAAGCTGCATGTTTATGTGTGGTTGGTCTTCTCTTTCATGTGAAGGTATGCTGGGTGCTAAGGTGGACAGACCCCATAATAGTGAAACAGGATAAAAAGACAGCAAAGATTACAGGGACATTCCTTATCCCCTGGGGTTTGGTTTGCTTTTCTTGCTGGCTGAGGGTCAAGATTTCTGACAGAAGCCAGTATGAAGATTGTCTTTATAGAGGCAATCCTTTTTTCTTTCTTTCTTTTTTTTTTTTTTTTTTTTTTTTTTTTTTTTTTTTTTTT